>NC_059328.1:133739544-134046044 GCF_018350155.1 Leopardus geoffroyi | reverse complement strand
AAAAAAATTTTTAGCGTTTATTTTTGAGAGACAGAGCATGAGTGGGGGAGGGGCAGAGAAAGAGGGAGCTACAGAATGGGAAGCTGGCTCCAGGCTCTGAGCTGTCAGCACAGAGCCAGAAATGGGGTCCCACGGACTGTGAGACCATGACCTGAGCTGAAGTTGAACGCTTAACCGACTGAGCCACCCAGGTGCCCCTAAAAAATGACACTTTAAAAGAAAAAAAATCACAGTAAATGAAGGAGTGCCCCACAATAATACAGTAATCAAGGTATATAGTGATATGTATTTAAAGGGGAAGGAAAGAGTCCACAAGGGTCTCTGTCACTCTCTGTCTCTCCCTCTCTCTTTCCTTCAGGTCCTTCCTCCAGATAGTGAGTTCATTTCCTTGATAATTTCAAGACAGTGAAAATGCCACTTCCATTATTATTCTACTTCAAGTATAAATCTCTCCTCTATCCAACACTCTATCTTGCTGGAAAGGCCAGAAAATTCATGATTCCTTTGTATGGTTTCTAAAAAAACAAAAAACTAAAACCCACAAAATACATTGCAAACTAAAGGTATATTCTTTTTTGCACACTTCCACACAAAGAACGCAAGAATGCCACTAAAGTCTTATAATCTTTTTCTCCTCTGTTTTAAATCCCTTTAGCTTTTCATAATCTTCATGGAGGCAGTAAATAAAATGCATGGAGAGTCTGTCAGGCTTTCAGCTCCTGAAGCCCTCTGACCCTTGCTGTTGGTGTCATTTAAATTAGTTAAGTAAATTTAGATCTTCTATAGAATCTAAATTCTTGAGTAGGTGTTGGGGAGCAAGAGTTTTTTGCTTTTATAAGGTCCTTCTAGGTGGAATGAGAATCAAGTTGACATGAGACAGATTAATAGGAGAAAATCAAATTTAATTTCATACATATGGGGAAGCCACAAGACATGGAAATTCCAAAAACTGTCAGGCAACATGAAGTATATATGTCATTCTGAACTAAAACGAATAGGGCAGGGCTCTAGGACTTCTAAGAGAAGAAATGTAATACAGAGGAAGATGAAAAGAAATAAATGTTTGGTAAACAAATATTTGCTAGGCCACTGAGAAAAATTGGGACATAGAAGATTTTGATCAAACAGGCCTTGCTAGGTTCCTCCTTGTCTATCCTACCTAATTCATATCATAATGTATTTACCTATGGTGAGAGCTCTCTTCTTGGAACAGGTCCTCTGTCTAAATTCTTTTAAGCAGTTATGGGGGTAAAGAACTTTTCCTGAATCTGCTAGGGTTTGATTGCTTTTTAAGTCAATATTCTCTTCATGCCAAAGTGGCCCATCTTGGGGCAGCCTGTCCTTAGCCCCTAGTGTAGGTTAAAAAAAAATCTCTGGGCTACTATTTATTTTTCTTAGTATCAAGTCAGCCAGGCTTCTGATCTTACTTGAATGTTACACACCAAGACTAAGAACAGGACTTTTCATTGACTATGACCATGATTTTGCGTTACAGTACATTTTTAATTGTGCAGCACTTTTGTATTAGCATACAGCGGGACTGTTTATCAGTCCTTTGGGTAATATTAAAGCTCTATTGAACCAAAATCCTTCATTCTCTTGTCCTTTATTTTTCCAGGGAAATATATTCTTTCTTGTTCCTCCTTTCCATACTAGAGTCTTCACTACTGGCTTTCAGCTCACTGTGAGGCCAATTTCCTAGCAAATTCCTTAAACAGAATCCTCTTAGAGGATAAATGCTTATTTTCCATGGTCTTCCTGAATATTCTAACCACTTGTTTCCCAGGTCTTGGTCATTACTGATGGGACCATTCTTTTTCCAACCAAGTCACAGTTAAAATAATATATACTATAGGCAATCCATTTGCATAAATATTTTAATCATACTTTAAAGTTAAATAATTCTATATCTGATGTAAGCATTAACTATGAGCAGTTTTGAAACTGTTTGAAAACAAGTCACATTTGTTTGAATAAGTCTATACCTAATTTAGGCAATATACATCTTCACATTTTTCCATAAAGTTAAAAAAAAACATTACAAAAGATATTACAGTGAAATCTGAATTCTGTCGCTTAACCACAAAAGTGCCCTGGCTTAATAAATCATGAAGAGAATCAATGAGGCTTGCACTGAATGCCTGAAAGAAAGCTGTAATCATTCATAAGGAGTAACTTTGGATGATTACTAAGTTCTCTAAAGTAGTTGAGACTGCAGAAAACCATAAATGCTTTGTCCAACAATTATCACTATCTCATATACCACTGGAGCCATTTTGAAAGTATTTCCAATAAATCCACAAATACCCTGACTGGAACTTACATGGACTATTTCTGCAGATCTCTATTGTAACTCTCAGTTACAAAGGTTGCTGTCTGAATGGAATAATAATGTTCTTTTGTCAAGATGATAAATATTTGTTTATAATTGTAGATCTCTTGATCAAATGCTTCTACTCAGGAGGAAAAACAACAAAAGGAAAGCTGTTGCTATGCAGAACAATGTAATGACATAGAAATATGACAGAATCACAAAACTGATTTAGTGTAGACTATGGATGATTAAGGAGCAGCCATTTAGAGGCTTAATTGAATTAATATCTCTCCTTCATAGCCAAGAAAATACATTTATTGAATATGTTGTTCTATATGCCACACACTGCATCAGATGCTAGAGGAAAATAAAGATGAATAGATTTGGTTGCTATTTTCAAATTACTTCAAATATGGAGAGAGTTCATGGTAGACAAGCAAGAATACAATAACATAGGTTTGGCTAAAAAGAAGATGTTTTTACACAGCCATTCATATGGCCAGTTTATACTTTTCACCATTATCATAGGGATTGTGCCTGAGTTTCTAAACAAACTATTTATTGATACACACCAACTGCTATTGTTGAAGAGGACATCCTAGCTTATTTGAAGAGAAAAACGTATAGACACACTATATATAATCCCTAAAGGGGGTAGAAGTTGCTTAAGTGACATGGCTACATCTTAGACTAAGCATAGCCAGAGGACATAGTAGGTCTTCATTAATTGGCTGGTGACTGAATGAACCTAAAATAATTATAAAAGCTGTATGAGACTTTATTATTCATGTTGTATAGCCTGGGTTCATAAACACTGAATGTATAAGAATTAAAGATATATTTAGAGAAGGAAAATGTTAGAAAGATTTAGCAGAAAGAAGCTATTAGGTGTGAATGAGGGCCAATATGCTGTGTAATTACATCATGGATATCTAGGCCAGTAATAATTTTAATGATTGATGGATTTACAAAGGCAAACTTATTTTGCAGTATGTGTCTACTGTCAAATCAAGTGGATGACATGTGAAAACATATTTACTGGAGTACATCATTGAGAACCAGCCTGCACTTTCAACCCTTTCCTAAAAATAACTTATTTTGCAGTGTGTTTCAATACATGAGACTGCTTGGCCTTAGTTCATGGTATCCAGAGTGTAAAAGAGTGAAGGCATCTGTGTCTGCTCCCAATGGCAACACTATTCCATTTACATAACTCTCTGAATCATTTCACATCTCTCTTCACACACCATGGGTAAGAATGCAAGTGCTGAGTGTTCTCTGAAGTCAATGGAAATCTGTTATTAGGTTAGCTTGATATGGGTGTTGCAAAAAATTAGAAGTTTTTCCTTATGACTAAGGACCAAGAAAAACAGATGGCTGGATGAGGAATGCGGAGGTTGTCGGATAAAGCTCTTGCCAATAAGATTTGGTGCTGACATAATATATTCAGTCAATTGGAGCATCTTGATGATACCAAATATAGAAAAGAAAGATGCTTCTGGTTGTCTTTGTAACTTATGTGATGATGGAAGGAAAACTGACTTAACTTGGACTCAGTGATATTTGCTTATTATAGAACAAAGGTCACATTTCTAAAAAACAAACAAAAAAATGTTTCCCTGCTCATGTATCTTATTTTTATAAGTAAGTAATATTTTTTTTTTACCTTTAAGCCAAAGCAACTGTTAAAAATTAATCCATGACCAAATTAAATATATCAATTTTAAATATAGATAGATAGAGAAAGGAGATAGATGTATAGCTCATGTACAAACACAATTTGACTTGTTACATGAGAGCAATAATAACCATGTTAAGTTCAGAAAAAGCCTCCCTAATCCAATTAGGGAATGTAATACAATATACAACAAAGCAGCTATCCTTGCATATAATCCTTAGTGCATTCCAGTACAGAGAGGGCAATCTGTGGTGCTATTTATGGCACTAAAACAAGCTTTAATGGCACTTACTTGCTATATGCCTCTCTTTATTTTCTGTTCCTCTCCCTTTTATTGGCCTACATTCCAAAATTGCTTTTCTCTTAGGCAGACTGTCTATATCCTCTTTATATCTCTGGCTTTTTTCTCATAATCGTGTTGTATGATTATATTCCCTTTCTTTACTCTTTAAATTTATTTTCCTTAATGTCTTGACAGACACATCCATAGACATTTTTAGTGATTAATACCTGTCTTTGGGACTAAAACATTCACTGTCTCAACATTTGGGACTGTAGATATTGTCTTAGAATAAAATTTATCATTCTATTTTCTGTTGGGCAATCAGGAAAAGAATGGAAAACAGGCAGCTTTATCCAAGGCTGAATAAGAGTATCTTCAGGAATAGAAAGACGTGGAACATAAAAGACCAGAGAAGCAAATAATATTTTCCACAGTGGTTTTTATATAGTCATGAGAAGAGGATCCATATACTGGATATGAAGAGACCATAGTATCTTGAAAAAAACTTGGAGTAAGGAAAAAAAAACAAACTAGTAACATAGGCCTGAAATAAAGCTCATTCCTTTTCTTTACTGACTACTATAAACCTGTGTCCTCCTCCCCAAAATGAACATAATGGTACAATTCCTTAAGATGGTTGAGGAGCAGGAAATAATGCATATGAGGAATCTATCATAGGATCAAAATAATTCCTTCATTTATTTTCATAATTTACCATACATAGTTATTGATAAGAACATAAACGAGATAAAGGACAGTAGCGTGATACCTCTGATGAATGTGAGATGCTTATTTTTATGTTTATGCTTATTCTTTCATATTCTCAATATATGCTTGATGTACTAACATAATAACATCAGAAAAGTTACTGCTAGGTTTCTTTTTATCTTCTTTTTAAAAAAAATGTTTAGTTAACACAACAGAGTAATATTGGTTTCAGGTGTACAATACAGTGATGCAACACTTCCATACAAAGTCAGGTATTCATCACAATGAGTGCGTTCCTTAGTCCCCATCACCTATTTAACCTGTCCTCTTTAACTTTGGCAAGTTTGATTTTTTTTTTTTACTTTAAACTATTTGTGTGCCTAAAATTCTGAGTGTCTGAGTCCTCACATGGAAAGCAGTTTCAGAAAATTTTTCCACTAAACCAGTATGTACATAGGAGACTTTATTTTTAGGGCTACAATAAAAAATAGTACCCTCATTCTTGCATAGTGATTCATAATATGCCCACATCTTTGTAGAGATATAATGTGATCAGAAGGTATCTTATCCATAGTTTTTGGGGGGATAAAAAGTGGAGGAAAGGACAAATCATTTATGGTCACAGGGTTTTTGAGTGGAGAATGAAGACACAAACTCCATACTTCATTAGTTTTTTTCTTTACTGCATGACTTTCTTTATGGACTCCTGTAATTCTGTTTGTAGATAAGTAACTTCTCCTGGATTAGTAGGTTGGTAGAATAAATCTTATATGTTTATTTCTAGAATTTGAGCACTGGGTGTTATATGTAAGTGATGAACCATGGGAATCCACCTCAAAAACCAAGAGCACACTTTATACACTGTATGTTAGCCAATTTGACAATAAATTATATTTTAAAAAAAGGCCAAATATTCTTAGATCTCAGCACATTCCCTTACAAATCTGTTAGAAGAAAATGAGACATCATCTACACTGAAACAACTTCATGTATGCTTTCTCCACAGAAAGGAAAATTGTTTGAAAATCATTAGAGTGCTAATTTCATATTAGCCATAGCTTGCCTATATTTTCAGTAGGGAACAGTATTTACAGCACTTTTTTGAAACCAGAATTATTTTCCGTATGAGAAGAATGATTTGTCTTATTTTATTTAAAAAAATGTTTCAATTCACTTATTTTGACAGAGGGAGAGAGGGAACAAGCAGGGGAGGGGAAGAAAGAGAGGGAGAGAATCCCAAGTAGGCTTTACACTGTAAATGCAGAGCCCAGTGCAGGCTCCATCCCACCCACTGCGAGTTCATGACCTGAGCCGAAATAAGTCAGATGCTTAACCAACTGAGCCACCCAGGTGCACCCCCCGCCCCCCGCTTTATTAGTCACTTTTTAAAAATTCTTTAAGGTATGCTGCTATTTGGGAATAGTAAAATTTAGTGTGAATAGAAACTTATATAAATTGTTCCTAATTTTTGAAAGCTTCAAGTATTTTCATTCAATTTCTGACATTATTTTCTATTTTTATGAGGCAACTAAGTATTCATCAATCTTTTTCTACATGTAAAATATTACTAAAATTTCTTTAGCTCCTGTTAACACAAAAACTCCAAAGCTGGCCACCAAAGTAAAAAGACTTTTAGGGTAACTTTATTTTGTCGTTCTTTTTCCTGCAGCACTAATAGAAATTCCTAAGTAAAAGAAGGGTATTTGATATGTTACAAAGTACATTTTTGCATATTGTATAAGTATGTGTGTGGATTATTGGTAATTTGCTGCAGAATCTCTGCATTCTTTTCAAAATGAACCTGAATAGTATGTTTCACAAGGGTAGGTGAATATTTTTAAACCAATTCACTCATCATGGGAAATGATCTTAGGGGCTTTTAAAATCCTATAAACTGTAAGAACTTCCATAATATTGTTAAAAATACTCATTTAACTTTTGCTTGAAGATGTCTGTGGTCCTCATTACTTCCGAGAAAGCCACTGTCCTTTGTCGGATATGAAAAATTACCTAAATTTCCTTAATTTTTAGGGAGTTTTTCCCTATATTGATCTGAAGTCTATCTCCCTGTAATTCCAATTTATTCATTCCTATCTCATGCACGGAACTATACAGATATAATTTTATTCTATTCCTGCAAATGTCAAATAGTAAATATCATATTTCAAAATTCTTTCTAAAATATAACAGCCAGAACTGAACACATTACTCTGTATTACCTAACAAGTGCAATACATAATGGAATTATTATTTTCTAAGGATTAGGAATATATATTAGATCAATGTTCCCCAGCCATGCAACTCTGCTGATCAAAATTGAGTAAATTAACAACTACATTCCTCTTCTTCCTGCACAGTTATTTTGTGTCAGGTACTATGTTAAGCAGTTTGGTTTATTTATATAGCAATCAGCTTAGTCAGCTATTTTTATTTATGTGATCCAGACAAGAAAACCAATGTTTGCTCAAGGTTCCATAGCTATCAAGGAGACAGAAAGGCTGAGCTATCTCATTTCAACCTCATATGCTTAGCTACTAGATGAAATTGCATTCCTAAAGTAAAATGCTGAGGACCCTATTACATGATCAGTAGGGTCAGATAGGTACTGCTGGTGACAGTGATTTCTTCCAAAGACTACACCTGTGCCTTGGCTTTGGGAAAGTTTCCTCACACCTGATTTTCAAGCCTGATTGTTCCTCTCTCCCAATAATTGTGATTTATGCTTAGCCTTTTGGAAAAAGTGGTTTCTTTCTAATCAGCTATTTTTAGGGTAAACTTTATAATGGTTTTGTTTTTGTTGTTTGATCAGCCAGAATTCGATTTTGTCATTTACACTTAAGACTGACATACTCATCTGAAGAACGTTATGCTGCTATGGAATCTTGCGCTGTGATCAAGATGTATTACGTTATGTCACTTGTCTTCTTTTTCAGTAATCTTATGAAACACGAGGTTAAATTTAGTTTGTTCCATGAGAACGTCACTATTTTCTAAGTGTTTACCAACCCCCTGTTTAATAAATAAATACACATATAATTTTTCTGGAGATTATAATAAAACAGAATCCATTTTCATATCTTTAATATATCACTGACCCATTCTGAAAATTACGAAAACATTTAGCCACTCCCAGTCTTCTGTTGGTAATAACTGAAATAATATCGGTAACATTTTATGTATGAGATTATGACATTTTGATGTCAAAACCAGTTGTCTCATTAACCTTGATAAGAAAAACTTACTTTTTTTTTCTGACTGTTTTAGAGAAAAAAAATAATTAACAATTGTGTGATCAGTATATCTGACAAGAGTCTTGCCCTGTCAACATTTTCCCTGACAAGGAAAATTATCTCTTTTAGTCATTGTCCCCAGGATTCTCATTCCTGCCCTTATAATCCTGATCTTGTTTTTCTTTACCTCTTTTCCCTTTCTGAGGTAAACTGGGGGTAATAGCTGAGGTAAATTGGCATTGCCAATCCTATACCTAAATGAAAGTCCTGGATAAAGTCTAGTCTTCAACACAGCCCCATTCTACCACCTAACTTAATAATTGGTGTCCCTGGTTTCTAGTAGTCTTAATTCATGTCATACTACCTAGCATTTGACTTCAAACTGGCAAATATGGTTCTCTTGATATATCAAATGTGTCATACTCTAACTATGGTGAAAGCATCTTTGTAAAGAAGACACTATCGCCCGCTTTCCTGGTACTGCTTCTGCATCTATTTCTCTATGGGAGGAGCTACAAGGTTCCTAAGCTTACATATTAGCCCTTTATTTCCTTAGGCTGCTTAGTTGGGAACTTTTCCTGAAGAAGCTACAAACATGCCCTAGTCACATAAATTCAGTGTCTGAAAACATGTGCATCAATATTCTTTTTGACTGTAGTTGTTCTAGAAACTATTTCTTTTTCTTCTTTTTTTTTTCATTACGACCTAGGGCTGCTTATTTTTTGATACATTGTGAAAAAAAAATTGGTTTGTTTTTGGATGGTGTAATACAGACTTTTTAGATTGTCTGCTAAGCTATCAGTGGGGGTCCTGGCAGCTGTGATTGCTGGGAGTGACTTCATTTTCCTGGACATAGCTATGTGCAATTGATTTAGACACCCGGATCAAGCAAAAATTTTGAATTGGGAATTCAGAGATACTAGTCATTTTTGGCTCTCTTCTGAACTGAAACTTCCAAACTACAAAGCAGTTGGGCAAATATTTTTCCCATATAAAAGAGGAGCAGAGAAAGACTTCACAGAGAGAGACTGGAATTTAAGATACTCAGAAGGATTCAGATCTGAAAGGCTCTGTGGCCCTAAACAGTGAGGGAGGAGGGAGAGAAGGAGGGGGATAAAATGAACGAAAACAACCAGAGGGACTACAGAGAAAGTGCCTTAATTCCTGATGCCTTTTCAGCTCTCTCCCCCTAAGGCTGACAACTCAAACTTTTCCTGAGGTTCCTGAGCTACAGCTTTAGTTTTATCCTACATTTCCTATTTTTTGTAAAGCTAACTTTAGTGGGTTCCGGTGACTTGAAAACCAAAGAAACCTAGCTCAGACATGCTGCCATGGATATGAAATGGGGGTGGGAGGAAAATGCAGAGTTAAAGGGAGATAATTTAATAGAGTTACATTTATATTAATATCATCATAACTTCTGTTTGATTTGGAAAATTTTTCAGTCTGAATAACAAAGCAAAGGGCTTTAGAACTTTTCATCTTCAGCCGGTGGTAATGAAACATGGAAGTAATTGCCCACAGACACACACTTAGGAGAGACATACCTGAGGCTCACAGTGGTACACAAGGACACAATTCCTAAATCTAAAAGGCAGTTAACATTCTACAAAGTGAAAAGAAAGCAAGGGACTTTATTATATTTAAATTGAGTTACAACAGCATTTAGAATGTAAATTTTGGGGCGCCTGGGTGGCGCAGTCGGTTGGGCGTCCGACTTCAGCCAGGTCACGATCTCGCGGTCCATGAGTTCGAGCCCCGCGTCGGGCTCTGGGCTGATGGCTCAGAGCCTGGAGCCTGTTTCCGATTCTGTGTCTCCCTCTCTCTCTGCCCCTCCCCCGTTCATGCTCTGTCTCTCTCTGTCCCAAAAATAAATAAACATTGAAAAAAAAAATTAAAAAAAAAAAAAAGAATGTAAATTCTGAGCAACCCAGACTCTAAGACTTATTTTCAATTATATATAGAATATATATAATATAGTGCACTGATACAATGCACCACCTGCCATTCCAAGAAAAGAACCCACTGGCTCTAGAAAAATATGAGATGTTGAGCTAATCAAACAGATAATCCAGACTGAGCCATTAGAGAAAATTTCTTCAGCCTGGTTAAGAATTTTACTTACTTTTTAGTGAAACATAATTACATGTCACTTCTAGTATTACACTGCACAGGATTAGCAGTATTTCATAATTTGAGTTGTTAACTACATGATTGATAATCTATAGCAAGGAGATAGTCTTTGTCATAGAATTATTTTATGTTTTTATATATGAGGCTTTCCTTCTTTTGTTTATTTTTTTTCAAATGCATCCAAGAAAAATGAGAGTTGTGTAGGTGAAATCAACATAGAATTTCCCTTTAGACTGCTGGTCCTAGAAAGGCAGATATAGCAATAAGTGCCCTTAGAGATGAGTCATCATTAGAATTTATTCCTATTGATTGCTTAATACTACGTAGGTAAATTTTCCTGCCTTCACTTTTTTTTTTTTTAATTTTTTTTTTCAACGTTTATTTATTTTTGGGACAGAGAGAGACAGAGCATGAACGGGGGAGGGGCAGAGAGAGAGGGAGACACAGAATCGGAAACAGGCTCCAGGCTCTGAGCCGTCAGCCCAGAGCCCGACGCGGGGCTCGAACTCACGGACCGCGAGATCGTGACCTGGCTGAAGTCGGACGCTCAACCGACTGCACCACCCAGGCGCCCCTCCTGCCTTCACTTTTAAGAAACCAAGGTTTAAGCTGATGACTTGATAGCCTTAGAGAGAAATTTTGTCCATAGGTCTGATTCATTGTTTCTTAATCAGGAAAATACCAAAAAATAGGATACAAAGCAATATACTTGCAAATGGTGAAACACCATTGAGTATTAAAATATAGTTATCTGTGTGTTTTTGCTTTCCTATAATCTGAAGGCAACAATTGCTTCTCATTAGATGGCATCACTGCTATAATCCTCGAGGCAATTCACAGCCCTGTGGCATTTGTTCAGTCAGTCTGCACACCAGAATATCACCGTAGCTCACAACTGATGGCAGGAATTAGGCTGTTTTCCATTTTTTACACTCATCAAGTCCACCCAAATTGATTAGAGCCTCTAACTCTGATGCTAAAATATTTTTTTTTTCAAAACTTTCTACTGATTTCACAACACTTAATATTACCCAAAAGCATCAATCTTTTTTAAAAGGTTGGCGAAGGCAAGAGTGGGTAAAGGGTAAGATTTTTTATTTTTTTTCCAACTTAATAAATGTCAAGCATAATATGTAGCAGGTTAAGAACCCTCCCCTTTTTTAGATCAACAAAATTGTTATATCTGCACATGCAATAGATGATGGAATGGTATTTCAACAATTGGTGGGAGAATTGCTAATTGAAAGATGGATTAGATGAGAAGAATGGGATGTGGAAATCATTAGTGGAGACCAGGACAGTGAGGTGCAGAAGGGAGACCAAGAATGCTCTTGGAATATTTCTCATTTTAAAAGAACAGAACTTAAGCTAAGTGTCTGGCAAATAATTAGCACTAAATAAATGTTTGATGAATGAATGAACAAGTGAGAAATGTAAAAAAAAATGCATGTATGAATGTACTTTCCTTCTATGCTCAGCTAAAAGAAATATCTAAGCATTGAATGTCACCTATGTTGAATGACAAACATTTGCATGGAAACTGAACACAGTATTAACAATGAAACTTATAATAATATTTTTTAGCTATTCATTTATCTTTTATAACTTTTGTCTATTAATTCACCTTTTTTTTTGTTTATCTGCAATTTTCAAGGCAATGTTTTAACACAGTGAGATCTGTGCAAATGAATAAAATAGTCCTTCCCCTGGAAGAGATTTCCATTCTAAAGAGATCATATAAGTGTATACAAATAATAGAGGGCAGTAATCAAAGAAGAAGGGCGGCAGGTCAGAAGTGAGTTGAGAAATAAGTAAGTATTGAAGTAGCTAAATTTGTTCCATAAACAGACTTGTTTTTTAAGCTTTTAAATTAACCATTAACTTTTTCTATTATAAAGTCATATGCATTTATTGAATAAATTTTTCATAAAGTAGATGATGAAACAAAGGAAAAAAATCACCCATATCTTACTAAACTCTAAGATACTAAGTCATGTATATTGACTTCAAGAATATGCACAACTTGCAAGATTATGACAGCAAAACAGCAGGACATTCCTAATAGGTAACAAAACTTTAGTACTCTTTACTAAAGAGTTAGTTAATAAAAACAAACAATCATTAAAAAGATATTTTTAAGTATATTTAATGCTATGGGGAAATCCAGAAATAAGTGCATATTATACCTCTGGCATCACACATTTATATCTATACTTATATTTTTATATCTATATATTACGTATCTATGGGTCTATCATCTATCTGTGTATCTATCTATATGTCTGTCTATCTACCTATCACTGGAGAATCAACATAACACAAAATAATAACTTACTAGAAGTAAGAGAATATGCTTCTAAACAAACATTTCAAAGAATGAATAAAAAGGAAAAATTATCACTGTTGAGATTTAAATTAGTAGTCTGGGAAATCAAATAGAAGAATACCTCAAAACACAGAGCAAAAATATAAAGAGATGAAAATCATGAAGTGGAAGAAAAGAGGCAAAGAAAACAGATACAAAAGACATAAGATATGAATAATAGAGGTTTCAGAAGCAGAAAAAGAAACAGATGGAAAAGAGACAGTAATTCAACTAATAAAGAAGAAAATTTCCCTGGTGTGAAGAAATATTTGAGTCTGCAAATTAAAATAGCTCACTGACTTCCAGACAGGATTGGTGGAACACAGACCTAGTTATATCTTGGAAAAATTTTTGAACTCTAAGGTAAAAAAAAAAAAAAATCTTATAGTCTGCCACAAAGAAGACTGAAGTTATAAACAAAGGAACATAATTTCTCATCAGTGACCTTAGGTATTACAAGATAATATAGTTTCTTGAGACAAATGGACTTCAACCTAAGAATCTTCTACCTAGCTAAGACAGCTTTCACATGGCAGTGTAATGTTGGGAGAATATATAAGCCTTCATAGTTAGCCCCATATTTAGTATTCAAGCAAAGCTCTTAGCAAATAATACATGAATTGGATCACTGATCTCAATGGGAGGAAGATAAAATAATGTGGTGGTGAGTGATGGCTAGGATATGGTAACTAAAAATATATGATCAGTTCTAGTTGTGGTTTCTTAAAGTAGAAGAAACAAACTTCTATAAGACACTGAAAGTACTAAGCAATCACAGCAAACCTTACTGAATGGGAATGGAGTAGAGACATAAAGTACTTCCCAAAGTTTCATCTCTTAATGGGGATGTAAGGAAGTAAAAGTATTTTCAAAGTCTTATTCTCTTTGTGGGGGGGAAAAATGTAAGAAAAGAGAGCTGGTGTGAATAAACAGTTGGTGGTTTTTATACAATGATTGAGGATATATGTTTGATTGGGACCATTAGTTACAAGAAATGCAATCACCAATGGAAAGCAATCAAGCCAAGCACGTTTTGTTGTTGTTGTTTTGTGAATAGGTAACATCTGTATTGAATGGAGAGTCCTACCTGGCTTTCTGGGTTAACTGCATTTCTATTTTTTTTTTAACAAATAGAGGGGGGCAGGTGGGTGGGGAGGAGGAGAGAGAGAAGGAGGGAGAGAATCCCAAGCAGGGTCCGTGCTGGCAGCACCGAGCCTGACTCTGGGCTCAGTCTCACGAAGCATGAGAACATGACCTTAGCTGAAATCAAGAGTCGGAGGCTTAACTGACTGAGTCACCCAGGCGTCCCTGCATTTCTATTTTTAAAAGGGAGGAGAAAATAAAATCTGAACTTCAATTCAACCTAAGATAAATCTTGTGGAGTTATTTTTGTTTATATTTGTTAAGACATTTCTTAGAACTTTCTGTCCCTTCTCTTAAAAATCTCACTAAAAAATATTTCTTTACCATCCATATATACTATATAAATAAAAGAAAGAAAATTTAATAACAAAGCATCTCACTTTCCTTTCAAAATCAAGTCCTAAGTAAGGGTCTCACTTCATATAAAAAAGGATCACTAAAATCCCTTCTCAAGTAGAAAAGAATGCTCATGCTTCATCATTCTTACAATAAAGCAATGAAGATAAAAAGGAACTTGAATCTGTTTGATGGAAGTATAAATGCTTCTGTAGATTGATTTAATTAAATAATTATTGATTCAATAGTTTCATTGAATGTCAGTTTTATACATCTCCTTGTGATGGTTATGGGAGAAACAGAGATGAAGGATATAATCCTACCCTTAAGAACTGACAGACTGATAGGCAGACAGACAGACGTACACTATAATCTTATAGTGTAGAAACAGCAGTGCTAGAAACAGCAGTGGCTAAAGGCACGATAGGTTAGGAAATTCTTTAGAGGGGAAGAGCCACATGGACAGGAGAAGAATGAGGAGGAATATTATATGGAGCCTACAATGGAAGAGCATCCGTGAAACCACAGATGAGCTAGGTCGAGGACACTAGTTGTCATTGTGTATGCTCGCAATATCGAGTGCAGCAGAGAGATGTCATAGGGGAGGTATGTACTTGGCTCTAACCTACATGTAGGTCATGCTGAGGGTTTGCACTTCCTCCTGTAGGCAATAGAGAGCCATTGATAAGCATTAATCAAGACCTTCCTTATTTAGACCTCTGATTTAGTCCCAAATTCTAAGTTGTTGATGAGCTATTGTGGTGTTTTCAGGTCTGAACCTTAAAATAACTCTCTTTGACAAAGCATTTTTATAGTTAGTATTGGTTTTAACGATATAAAGTAATGAATTAAATTCACAATCTGAAATGTATAGTTTGATATTGTTCTAATTAAATATTTTCCAAACACATAATATGCTTTCTTTCTTGTATTGTTTTTTATTTATTTTGAGAGAGACACAGAGAGAGAGTGTGTGCACGAGCTGGGGAGCGGCAGGGAGAGAAGGAGAAAGAGAATCCCAAGCAGGCTCTGCACTGATGGTGCAGAGTTATTTGGGGCTCAAACTGATGAACCGTGACATCATGACCTGAGCTGAAATCGAGTCTGACGCTTAACTAACTGAGCTACCCACGTGCTGCACGCAACATAATATACTTTCTAGTAGTAGTGCACTCTTAATTGCATGAGCCTTTCTTACTTCTGATAAAAATGCCAAGAGGAAGGGAAACATATATGATGTTTATTTCATCAGTTTAGAGCCAACTTATTTACACATTTTAATGTCTCTAAAATTAGGATGTCTTATAATCAATGTCAATTTACAACTTTAATTGCAGATTTCATTTCTTTTTTTTTTGGCAAGATATAAAATAACACATTCTCTCCCATTTAGTGGAGTTGCTATATACAGTGAGTAACTTTGATGTATGTAGCATCTACAATCAGGAGCAAAATTTTCACTCAAGTGTAGCCTCTGAGGTTTGGCTAGAGAGAGTCCATTTAATACCTCTGCAAGTCTGATTTCTTACATTTTTGCAAATAGAATAATTGTATGCTATTCAAGTGTGCTAGCTAAAACTTTAGAAAGACTTATACTTTTAAAATATTAGATAATTAGATAATTTAACAGAAACACAAAAATTGAATCAAAACATCGAATTCTTAAAATCGAGCATGGGAATAAGACTACATGAGGGAGAAACATATAAGTAAAAATGACATTTTTAACCCAACTTTTAATCCAGAAATTTTGAGTTTAATTCTGGTAAATTCTAATATTAATATATGTCAAATCCAAAATGTTCAAAGCACTATTACCTGCTGGGTACAAGAAATATAACAAATAATTGCAAAACTGCAAGTTATTAATATCCTTTAGTTGTAAATTTCACTGCATATTCATACCTCATGAATTGATAATGATTCATCAACTTGCAAATGTCTCACTTTTTGTGTTAAGACTATTTGTCAAAGAGCTTGGGAAATAAGAAGAAATATGATAAAACTAGCTTAAATATTTCAGTAGAATTAAAATAAGCCCAAAGTTAACATTTAAATTTGCATGCATGAAAATCATTGTTGTTTGAGGATTTTTACAACTTTTTTCTTCTGTTGAAAACACATATTGGCTGACATATCAAGATATATATTTCATAAAATATTTGATTATTCTGTTTGATGTCCTGAAAGCTTTAAAATTTGCCTTTTTCCTTTAACTTACATCTCTTTTAAAGGAAATAACTGTGATCCTCCTATCTCTGTAGGGAAATTGTCAATGAAGTGCAAATCTGAACTTCTTAAAATGTTTCTCACCCTGGAAACATTATCACAAGTGACTCCCTCCTGGTAGTTCATAAAAGGTGACAGAAACCACGGAAGGGATTATAGATTAGTAAAATATTATTCGTTATCTGTACATGTGCTCAACATTAAAACATTCCATACTAAGATTATCAATGTTGTTTTGTTTCATAATAAATCAATGATGAGGCAATAACTCTCTTCAAAGAAGAAGCCTTGGGCCCAAAGAATCAAATAATTTTGGACCTAAGAGATTCCCTCACCATAAAACTGCTCTCCTACTCATGTACATTGAACAGATCTTTTGAACTGGTTTAACAATACGTGCAACATAAATAGTATATACCATAGAGTCAGGCATATAACAGGTGCTCAATAATTACTGGTAGGATCAGATAATTTATCAACTCGCTTCTGCTTGAAATATCTCTAGCATATTTTAGCTTAACATAATCATCACAAGAAAAAGAGCCATGTCTTTGTATGATTATTTTCAATACAAGTTTTTTTTTTAAAGCAAATACGATATAACTAACAACAATGCTGTATCAATTTTCCACTTTAATGTATGTGTTCTGTGACCACCATTTACAACTTTTCTGGATTTCTCAGTGCATGCTCCCATTTAGATAATATTATTTTAAAAGTGGGGATGGGAGCATATTTTTTAAAGATACAAAGGAAAGGGTGAATATGACCAAATCATCGTTGGTTTCCTGTCCAATATCTGCTCCCTCCATTTCTTTTTTCCAATTAGAAAATTAGTTCTAGTTTTATAGTACCTGGCTCTAATAAATACCTAATTCAAGTATTTATTTGATGACTATGCATTTTCGGTTAGGGATCATGATTCAGCTAAATCCAAAGTTTTCAAACTTTAGCATGCCATAGATTCATTCACCCGGGAACCTGTTAAAATACAAATTGCTGGCTCCCACCCTCAAATTTTTCTAATTCAGTTGTTCTGAGATGGGACCCAAGAATTTGCATTTTTTTTTCAACGTTTATTTATTTTTTTTGGGACAGAGAGAGACAGAGCATGAACGGGGGAGGGGCAGAGAGAGAGGGAGACACAGAATCGGAAACAGGCTCCAGGCTCTGAGCCATCAGCCCAGAGCCCGACGCAGGGCTCGAACTCCCGGACCTCCCGGACCGAGGGATCGTGACCTGGCTGAAGTCGGATGCTTAACCGACTGCGCCACCCAGGCGCCCCAAGGATTTGCATTTTTAACTAGTTCCTAAATGGTGCTGATACTGCTGGTTCAGGGAATACAATTTGAAACCACTAGTCTAAGCCAATTATAAATAATTATTAGTGCTATAATAGTACTTGTACTAGTAGTAGTACTTTCCTGTCTCTCACTACACTTAACAATTAGATTTGTAGTCAGTTGGGAACACGGCTGGTCTGAACAGGGGTAGAGACCAGCAGTTTGGTGGGCTTCCCCACCATACCTAGTGCTGTTCCTTTTGTTTGTTTGTTTCGTTCTGTATTTTCTGGTGGGGGACACTAGTGTTCAGTTTACCTCTCATCACAAGAAAGCTTTAAATTAGGTCATAAAATGACATTAATATAATTAACCCCAAGACCAAAACTATGTCTTTATTCTAATTCTCTCTCCAATTGAGACAATGACACAACATTCATCTTATTTAAAGTTTCCTTGGGGGAAAGCTCACCTTTGTATATGGTACCTGATCTCTGCATATAGATGCGGAGACATTTCTGACTTTCCACAAAATTGAAACAGTTGTAGTTTGGCAACCATAGTTATCAGGATCACTTGACCTACTAACATACTGAAAATCTCTTCATGTCCATTTTCCTGTTGGTTCTGTGTATGTGTACCCTGGGCTATACTCTGAGTCTCCTCACTGAGGCCTGCCTTTCTTTTTCTGTTTTATAATATTGATCCCCATGCATTTTTTTCGTACATAATAACACCTAAAATAACTCCCCCCTTTTCTTATCACATGTTACTGGCAGTAGACTCAGGCATATCTCTGATATTGCTTACCTCACTTGGGGCTTGTCCTCTAAGATTATAACCTTTCTTTTAAGAAAAATAAAACAAAACTTCTCTTTCCTGATATTCGTATCATCCCCACATTGCTTCTGCTTGAGAGCTGTTTTGTGAAATATATTTTTAAAACCAATCTAGTTGCCATTTGCATTCCAGCAAACTTTTTTGATAGACACTGAGATTTCCAAACACAGGCTTATGTAATTGCTTTATTTACTTTTGAGTGTGCAATAATTTCATTCAGCCATTTCCTTCCTCAATCAAAGAAAAACTCTCAGTCCTCTGAGAATACTCAGTATTCTTTGTATTCTCTGTATTTTTATTCTCAGTACCCTCAGAGTATTTTAAAGTAAATGGTCTTTAAAATGGGATGCGTGAACCCCTGGAGCTACACAGAAATCTTCCCAGGGGCATGGTTTCTGCATCCTCAACCTTCATGTATTCTTTTCCCTAGTGAGTTCATAGCAGTACTCCCATTTCACAAAGAGGAGAGGATTTCTCATTCCACATTTTGTCCTTTATAGCCTGTTCTGGAGCAAAAATGAGAGCTCCTAACCATACGACAATTAAAACAATGTATTTTGGAGAAAACCTTTAATGACAAATCAAAGGTCCAAAAATCTATATTAGTGTTTTAAAAATTCAATATCTTTTACATAATGCATTGCTTAGAAAAGGGGAGATATTAGAACTATCAGAAGTATTAGCAATATTAGAAATGGGGAGATTTGTAGAGATATTCCAAATTGAATGTTTAACACTGTGTGAATGGTAAAATTGACAGCAGTTTTCATTTAAGGACTTCATGATGTCTATGGTCCATATATATCTTACTCTTGCAAAAATCTGGTAAGATCAAAGACAACAATGGTCTTAAAATTATGAATTTGAAAGTGATTTTCATTGTCTTTAATTATAAAAGATTATTTTCAGTTATTTTAGTCCTTGGTCATAGGGCTGGCTATTTGCCAGAATCTTCTAAGAGAAGAAACAATAGAGCTTATGATATTGATTATTTTAAATAAAATCAGAGTATTTTTCAAGGACCATCAAATATTCCAAGTTATGTTTGAGAAAACTCACAGATCGTCATTTTGTATGATTCCACCAGATTCAGTGAATGTGTTATAATCAGATATTTTAAATCTATTTCATCAAATCATATCATGAAATGCTCATTCTATTACAATCATATTATCATTTTATTTTATCATATAAAACACTTAACATTTTCTACCTCATATTAACAAAAACTAAAAGCACATGTTAGTCTTAAACTGTAAATCTTTTACAAAATTGTATAGATCTTTTTCATTAAGTACATATAAACAGGTTGTGATGTCTTAATGGGGTTATTTCTGTGTTGGTTCTTATTTTTTTAACATGGCTCTTACTTATTATAAAAGTTGAACCCAGAAGTCAACACAGTTATGCACTGACATTTTCACCCAATAAACACAGTGCCTATTATATTCTTAATCTCAGAAGGTATGTATGTTTATCCATATATTACTTGTAGTACTAAAAGTTAAATTATAGGAAGCAGAATGTTGACTTATTTATTTTTTAACTTATTATGAAGACATCTAAATAAATTATTTAGACACCTTTTAGTTTAATCTTGATTTAGCTAATTTTAGCAATGTATGTCTCAAATTGGATTCCATATTTTATATATCATTTTTCTTATATTTCCCTAAATCATATTAACACATTTACTTAAACTATAAAATGGAAGCTACTGTGATGTTATAAAATTTTAGGTTATTCCAAAGCAAATCCACTTTAGAGGACACATTTGATTGATTGATATTTTGATAAAGTATGTATGAATTAGGCTTTCACTTCCCTCCTTCCCTCCCACTTTTCCTTTCTCCCCTTCCTTCTTCCTTCCTTCCTTCCTTCCTTCCTTCCTTCCTTCCTTCCTTCCTTCCTTCCTTCCTTCTTGGCTTCTTTACATTGTTCCTTTCATGTGTTTCACTGGTATTTCTTTCCCTGTAATTTAAAGTTGCTATGCCACACCTTCACATTTAGACAGATTATCATTAGCTGATCTGGCTGTGTAGTTCAATGACCTTACCTATATTACTAAAAACATAATCTCTAAACTAAAATCTTAATAGACATCAGGGGTGCTTGGGTGGCTCAGTTGGTTAAGCGTCAAACTCTAGCTTAGGTCATGGTCTTGTGGTTTGTGAATTCGAGCTCCGCATCTGGTTCTCTACACTGACAGCACAGAGCCTGCTTCAGGTCCTCTGTCTCCCTCTCTCTCTGCCCCTCCTCTGCTCTCTCTCTCTCTCAAAAGTAAACAAACATGAAAAAAATAAAATCTTAATAGACATCATAGTTGTATGAATTACAGTATTATCTTTAAGCCAATCAAGCTATTTTAAAGTTAGTATGCATACATATATATTCTCCAGATTTTTTAATAGTATATTATTGAGTTGAAAACAGTTTTTCTACCACTTTGAAACATTTCTTGGATTTCTGTCATCATCATTAGGTGGTTGTGGTTGACCGTACAATGACCTTTTAGATGTCACTGCTTTGGGACCATGCAATTTCACTGGAACAGCATCTTTGAATACCAGACCTTAAAAGTCAATACTGTTCTTCCTGTGACCTACTTTCCAGATAGCAATGTGGCACATGGGAAACATACATTGATAAATGAGGATCTTTGTTGAACATTAGAACAAAAAGAACTAAATTGGGTCTCCAGATATTAATTATTCTCAGAGACACAGTCCATCTTAGTGATCTTCAAATTGAGAGACAATTTTACACTTTAAGATGATTGAGAATAGAAACATTTCAGACCTGGAGCGCAGTAAGCAATATTACAAATGGGTTGAGAAGAAGGAAAAAAAAACCCACTTATGAACACATTTATAAATTAAGTTGAGAATGGTAATATTCTCTGCCCTGAGACATTTTGGCTAAGCAAAATGAAAAGAAAGGATAATTTTACCCTCTTCTGCTCAGTCTAAGACTACCCTAGGGGCAACTTGCTTTGTAAAACAGATCAAAGCACTTTTACAAACAGATGTAGCTTGATCAAAGTCAACATAAATGATTTGGATTAATGTTCACCATAGGTAAAATAACAAGAAAATGTGTCCTTTGCCTTTTTACTTTTTCATACTGTTAGCTTATTTTAATCTTATGTGTAAAAGTATATATAATCAATTTATCTTGCCAAATGGATAATATTTATGTTGATTATTGTAGGCTCATGCTTGTTAGGAGATCAGATTAAATAATGTATATAAAAAGGGTTTTGGAAAATATAAAGCATTATACAAATGGATGTGACTATTATGATTATAATCATTGTAAATAGTGAGAGTAACTGCTGTGAACATCTTAAAATATGCTTCCAACTAGGATAATCTGTCAGTCTGTCAGTCAATTGCATTTATTTTATGAATACATATACTGAATTCTGTATTATGCCAACTGGTGAGATAGAAATGAAGGAGATCTTGTAATAGGTGACTTCTGAAGGCTTAACAATGTAAAGAGAGCACATGATAATCTTAAATGAATATGTGAAAGATAACATATGTACACTACATATCAAATGCCAAGCATATAAATCATGTCAAGCTCAATACAGCATATCTACTTTTGAATAGCAGTAAGAAAAACAAATCCAATCAAATAACTGCAATATAATGGGCCAAGGGGAATAATATAGGTTTGCACAAGGCATGTGTAGCACATAGATTAGACCATTCGGCACAGTGGTGGCAATTTAGCATATCATAATCCCAAATATGATTGAAAGGTGTGTTTTATTTGGTCAGTACATTGTCCCATTTTCCTCCCTCCTTTCTTCACTCTTTCCCTCCCTCCTTCTTCTCTCCCTCCATCCTTTCCTTCCTTCCGACAGAGGATGTGTAAGGCCTTTATACAGAAAATTATAAATCTGTATTGAGGATTACCAGGGTCTTCAGTAAATAAAATATATGCTGTTGTCTCTGAGATTTTACTTTACCTTACTTAAAACCAGCCAAATTACTTTGATAGTATTTTATAGATTGTGGCAGAAGGCACAAGACTCTTGAGTTACAGACAAACTATTACAGCTAAGGAGGCAGCATGAATATTGCCATATTTGCTTTGGTCCCTTTGTCCTCATCATCCAAGACCACAGAGTGGCATGGCAGGTAGATGCCTATACACAGAGGAGGCTGAATGATAGGAGAAGAAAACTGAATTTAAGGATCCATTGCTTTCATCTCAAGCAGTAAGCAAGACACTTTTTGTTTTTCAGGTTCTCAAAGTTGCCGGTTACATAAATAACACTGAGAAGTGACCTGTTTCAGTCACTGGAGAGCAGTCAGGGCCCTGCATTCTTTTCGTACCCAAAAGATGCATAGTGGGGACACAAGAGGCCCAAGGAGGACTGTCCTCCCAACATGTATCATGTCTATAAATGGCATATATAAATATGTGTATAATAATGGAACATTTGTATCATATAAATATGTTAATTTTCCCTCAATTAATTTATGAATTTATTGCCAGTCCAGCCAAAATCCCAACAAATTTATTTGAGGATATGGAATAATATACATGGTTGGAGGGAGTGCATATTAATAAAATTATTATGGATTTTTATTTGACATTATCTAGCATAATTGATGATGGCCATCTTGTATAACCCAGAATTGTAATGTGCCTACCTTAGTTAAACTCTGCCACATGTACATTATAAGGATGTTTGTGGTGTTCCTTATGATATTGTTTGTTTTGGAAAAAACTGAAAAAAGTCTAAAATATTTTATCAATATGGGAATGGAAAATAAATTATTAAATAGTTATTGAAATAAATTAGCTAGATCCAACAGGTTAACTGGGATAATACTAAAAAAACTAATGTGCGGGGCGCCTGGGTGACGCAGTCGGTTAAGCGTCCGACTTCAGCCAGGTCACGATCTCGCGGTCCGGGAGTTCGAGCCCCGCGTCAGGCTCTGGGCTGATGGCTCAGAGCCTGGAGCCTGTTTCCGATTCTGTGTCTCCCTCTCTCTCTGCCCCTCCCCCGTTCATCTTCTGTCTCTCTCTGTCCCAAAAATAAATAAACGTTGAAAAAAAACAAACAAACAACAAAAAAAAAACAACTAATGTGCTATAAAATAAATTACCAAAGGATACATGCCATTTATGCAAATTAAAATGCAGAACAATATTATTTATTATTTGTAAACACAAAATGCTAGAAATTTGACAACATGCAAAGAAAAAATACCACAGATTGAAATAGTTATTACCTTTGGATTAAGAGGATAAAGAGAAAATAGAAGAGTGAGGAGCTTTAATTGCTTATGAAATATTTTGTTTCTTTAAAATGAAGACTTGAAAAATTGCTAACACTGATATATAAATTCAGTAAAGTTGCAGGATACAAAATCAACATAGAAAAATCTGTTGCATGTCTATACACCAATAATGAAGCAGAAAGAGAAATCAAGGAATTGATCCCATTTACAATTGCTTCAAAAACCATAAGATACCAAGGAATAAACTTAACCAAAGAGGTAAAAGATCTGTACTCTGAAAACTGTAGAACACTTATGAAAGAAATTGAAAAGGACACAACGAAACGGAAAAACATTCCATGCTCATGGATTGGAAGAACAAATATTGTTAAAATGTCTATACTACTCAAAGCAATCTATGCATTTATTGCAATTCTTATCAAAATGCCACCTGCATTTTTCACAGAGCTAGAACAAACAGTCCTAAAATTTGTATGGAACCTTAGAAGACCCCAGATAGCCGAAGCCATCTTGGAAAAGCAAAGCAAGCCTGGAGGCATCACAATTCCAGGCTTCAAGCTATATTACAAAGGTGGAGCCATCAAGACAGTATGTTACTGGCACAAACACAGACACATATATCAATGAACAGAATAGAAAGCCCAGAAATGGACCCACAACTATTTGGTCAACTAATCTTCGACAAAGCAGGAAAGAATATCCAATGGGAAAAAGACAGTGTCTTCAACAAATGGTGTTGGGAAAACTGGACAGTGAAATGCGGAAGAATGAAACTGGACCACTTTCTTATAACATATATAAAAATATTTCAAAATGGATGAAAGACCTAAATGTGAGACAGGAAACCATCAAACAGATGGAACACAGGCAGCGACCTCTTTGACTTTGGTTGTAGCAACTTCTTGTTAGACACTTTGCCAGAGGCAAGGGAAAGAAAAGCAAACTTGAACTACTGGGACTTCATCAAGATAAAAAGATTCTGCACAGAGAAGGAAACATTCAACAGAACTAAAAGGCAGCCTACAGAATGGGAGAAGATATTTGGAAAGGGTTGGTATCCAAAATCTATAAAGAGAGTATACAGCTCAACACCCAAAAAACAAATATTCCAGTTAAGAAATGGGCAAAAGACATGAATAGACACTTTTTCAAGGAAGACATCCTGATGGCTAACAGACACATAAAAAGATGTTCAAAATCACTCATCATCAGGGAAATACAAATCAAAACTACAATGAAATACCCCCTCACACCTGTCAGAATGGCAAAAATTAACAACCAGAAAACAACGGATGTTGGCAAGGATGTGGAGAAAGGGGAACACTCTTACACTTTTGGTAGGAATATGAACTGATACAGACACTCTGGAAGACAGTATGGAGGTTCCTCAAAAAAGTTAAAAATAGAACTACCTTGTGACACAGCAATTGTACTACTAGGTGTTTATCCAAAGGATACGAAAATACTCATTTGAAGGGGAACCTCCACCACAATGTTTATAGCAGCATTATCCACAGTAGCAAAATTATGGGAAGAACCTAAATGTCCGTCGAATAATGAATGGGTAAAGAAGATACGATATAACTCTATCTCTATCTCTATCTCTATCTCTATCTCTATCTCTATCTCTATCTCTATCTCTATCTCTATCTCTATCTATCTCTATCATTTCTATCTCTCTATATCATCTATATCACCTATATCTATATCTATCTATATGTAATGCAATATTACTACTCAATCATCAAACAGAATGAAATCTTGCTATTTGCAATGACATGGATGGAGCTAAAATTCATCATGCGAAACAAAAAATAGGTCAGAAAAAGCAAATACCATATGATTTCACTCCCATGTGAAATTTAAGAAAGAAAACAAATGAACATAGGGGAAAGAAAAAAGGAGAGAGGGAAACAAACCATAGGAGACTCTTAAATATAGAGAACAAACAGGGTTGCTGGAGGGCAGGTGGGGGGCGGATGGGCTAGCTGGGCGATGGGCATTAAGGAGGGCATTTGTGATGAGCACTGGATGTTATATGTAAGTGATGAATCACTAAATTCTATTCCTAAAACTAATATCGCACTATATGTTAACTAACTAAAATTTAAATAAAAACTAACTAACTAACTAAATAAATAGAAAGACTTAAAGCAGCTATGGCAAAATTATAACAGTTGTGAAATTTGGATGATGGGACCATGGATGTGTCACAATATTATTTGTTTCTGTCTGTATGTTTAAAACATTTTAATAGTAATAATAACTTTAATAATACAAAAATATAAACACTTTGTCTAGCTGTCTGTCTGAATTAATGAATTCACGCAAAGTATTAAGAATTTCCCTCAGTAGCTATACTGACTAGACATTAGTATGATTAGTTTTTAGCATGAGCTATGTTCTTGTGTTCAGGTTTACAATTTAATCATAATCACTGTGAAAACAGAAGAACATATAATAGTTGAAAGATAATATTTTCCTGGAAGTTAAAGAATGAGGATAAGCCAGACAAGTTCTTCTGGGCAGGTTATCTGAAATAGCGATTAAGTATTTTGACCCAAAACAATGACAGTGTTATTTTTTAAAGCTCTGCACTGAGGAGGAAAATAATTTCTGGGAGTTGTTAAAATTGTAATTTTATGTTTTAACATCCGGTTGTATTGGAAGTGTGCATGCTTTTATCATTTCTGAGTCACTATACCTTATTTGATGCTACTTATTCATGGGTGTTTAATTTTACTTTATGTTTAAGATTCAAAAAGTAATATATGCTTATTGTATAATAAATTCAAATTCCAAAGTAAACCAAGAAACAACAACCATATTCCGTAACACAACACACCAACTGTTATTAACATTTGACTTCTTTTAATACTTTTATATGCATACCTTTATTTTTAACTTAATTGCAATCATAACATATGTAAACCATTATTCACAGCTTCTGAAGTTTGAGATTTATTTCCAGCAGATAAAATCTAGCAATTAAATTTAGTTTTAGAAGTGTTATTGAGATTTGCATCAAGGTGGTGAAAACTACAGAGAAGTTAGAATTGGAAAGCTATATAATTATTTACATACACTTAAATATTCAGAAAGAAATATTTTTCACACTAAGAAAGTACTGCAGCTGGAGCCTTTCTCTGACTTAAAGGCTACATTCAGAGCAGGGCTGACCTAGGAAAAGTAAGTGTTTACCTCAGCCCTTTCTGTCTTTTGGAAGGGTTGCTTAGGAATGAGTGGATGAAACAGTAGAAGAAAATATCAAACAAATTAAGTGTGAAGTCTGATTTCAGTTTTGAGTTAGAGAAAACTTTTGTATCTCTGAGAAACCAGAACATTTTCCCTAGCAAATACTATAGAAGTTGATCAAGTGATTGTAGAAGCTGTCACAAAGACCATGAAATTGTGCACTCTTGTGAGGAAATGAAGAACACTATGACAAACACATCTATATCCCAAGGATTCGTAGTCTTGGTTTGATATATGTTGTCTCTAAGTTTGATCTAGGTGTAGTTTTAGTTTCTGCATATATTCATTTTGTAATAAAACTCAGAATTTTGTGGAACAAATCTTAGTGAAGCAACCAATGCAATAAGCTTCAATATATTGATAAAAACAACTTAGTGCTCAATTCCCAACTCAAATCTCTGTGAGACACTTTCAGCTGCTCTGACATTAAATGACTAATTGTATTGCTGGAAATTTGGGAAAAAAAAATACACTGAGTTTATAGGAATTCAGACTGCATGGCAGGTAAATTAGTCCACATGCATCTGTTCCTGAGCTGATGTCGGACACTTCACTGAGTGATCCACCCAGGCATCCCTAAAAGATCATTTTAAATCTTAATTAATTTTGTAACATTCCTGCTAGGACATTTACAACATCTAAGTTTAAACTTATCAGTAGCCATTAAGAGATGCTTACAACAAATTTTAACAATTTGCCTTTATACATTTTGTGATTTTTATTTCAAATTACCTTCAAAGTTTAGAGCATATTCTACTCAATATCCATGTTGAGAGCTTCCACCTGAGACTGAAGAAGAGAATTATTTTCTATTTAGTTTTTGCATTGAGGTATAATTGACATTTTAAAATGTAAATATGGGGGCACCTGGGTGGCTCAGTCAGTGAATTGTCTGACTTTGGCTCAGGTCATGATCTTGTGGTTCACCAGTTTGAGTCCCGCATTGGGCTCTGTGCTGACAGCTCAGAGCCTGGACCCTGCTTCAGATTCTGTGTCTCCCTTTGTACCCCTCCCCTGCTCATGCTCTCTCTCTCTTTCTCAAAAATAAATAAACTTAAAAAAATTTTTTTAAATAAAATATAAATATGGATGCCAAATTGTCACGTTATATCTGATAATGCCTAATTTGTAGGAAAGAGCATAGTGTGTGTGCCAATTCAATCTTCTCAAAAAATTCCAGAAATATACAGACTCTCCAGCCAGATACAGCTGTTCTGGACCCAGGCAGGACTTACCCTGTACAGTTAGCCCTCCTAAACACCCCTCCTCAAAGGCCAGAGCAGAGGAGAAACAGGGAGAACTCACTCTGTGCCAGCAACAGCTGAGAAGCAGGTAGCACTGGTACAGCCGTATCTACATAGTCCTCCTAAACTTAACTGATAGTTTATTTCTGGAGAGGAGTGGACATATAAGCACAAAGAGACTGGGAGTTGTGTCCATTCAGCAGTCTTAGCAAGAAGAAAATTCTTGGAGTGAAGAAGTGTATTCCTACTATCAACACATAAAATGGGAAAAATAACTTTTTCCTTAAAATTAATAATTATTTATATATCTTTACAGATCTCATAACATTTCTCTTAACTGTACTATTATATAATCCTCACAATTTTTGATTTCAGTAGTTATTTTATTTTCATCTAGAAGATAAGAAATAGAGTCTCTGAGAATTTAAATCTCTTACCCAATATTACCTAGCCAGAAAGTGGAAGATATTTTTCCACACTGTGCTGCTCTGTCTATTGTATCTTCATTGAAATTAAACATAATCTCTCAAAAACTCTACAACCAGTTGAGTCCAAATTTATGAATGAAATGTATCAGGATGGTGATTACAATTATTAGCAACAAAATGAATAAAAACAGATAATTTTTCTCCTTTGGTTCTGAGTTATAGTTGTGAAGAAAAGTTCCAAAACCTTTTTGAACATTTGTTCTATTTCTAGAATTGGTGCAAAATTTACTGAAAAAATTACTTTTAAAATGGTATTACTTACGGGTGCCTGGGTGGCTCATTTGGTTGAGTGTCCAACTTTGGCTCAGGTCATGATCTCACGGTTCACACTTTTGAGCCCCACATCCATTTTTGTGCTGACAGTACAGAGCCTTCTTGGATTCTCTGTTTCCCTCTCTCTCTGCTTCTCACCCACTCGTACTCTTTCTCTCTCTCAAAACTAAATAAACATTGAAAATTTTTAGATTATAAAAATAAAATGGTATTATTCATGTTAATACAAAAATCTAGCTTTTCTTAAAAATTAAAAATCTTAACATTTTCTATAATTACTTATAGTCAAACTTCATATTTTTATTACATTGTTCTGCATATGGATCATCATCATGGCTATGACTTCATAGATGAAACTGAATACTTGCAGAGCAAAGCAAAATATTTTACAATACATTTATTTTTATTTAAAGATGACAATGTAGATAATTTGAGGTTAAAGAAATCTGCAGCTTCTCTCTTGGTCTATTGATGTTTTGGAAAGCTGTTACACAATTACCTTATAATCTTTGAAGTTAAATTCAAAATTTTCCATTCTGTTTTTCCCCCAAAAGCTTAGTTAAAGAAGCTATATTTAAAATACATACATTTTTTTATTGTTTTTCAGTTTGTTATGCTATTTTGCTTCTGCTGTTGCTGAACCAAGTAATTTCAACAGCAGTGTTATTTTACTTTGCCCTTATAAGTTAAAAAATGCTGTATATTATTTGCAGTCTATAGGGAATTAGGTTGTAGTTTTTATTCAGGCAAATCAGGAAAATTCTTTATAGATTTCAATTTTTGCATGATTAAGAACTAAAGAACCATTCCCATTAATATCACTATACAATTAGGTCACAGATCAGTAGGATTTTTAGGCTTTTTACATGAATATAAAAATTTAAATTTCGAAAACCTTCATTATAGTAGGAAAGTTATTCGGCACTTATTTGTTTCATACCATTACTGATGTACATTTTAATGATGGAAGATTCCTAATGCATTTGTTGATAAATAGGAGACTAGCTTTTCTCTATAGGATTACTGAGTTTTATCTTTTCTTCATTAAATTGTCAAGGCTTCTCTCCTCAATCACAAGTACATCCTGTATAATAATGTACAACAATGATCGGTGATAGAAAAGTGCAATGGGGAACATTTCAATTTTTGAACTTCCTGGTTTTTGGTTTTAGTTAATTATTCTACGATTGATGTGCAAGCAGGGATGTCATTGATCTCCATCTCCCAGATGCCTCATCTGCTGTCTGATATTAGGCTAGGCATCAGGGTGCTATGTTAACTCTCTCAGGCCAAAGGAACACTGCTGAGTGAATTATAATGGGGCCATTATTATATTTGGGTTTTCTTTATTCAGGTCATTTATGGCAAGCTTCAGAGATGATGCCATGACCCTGTAGTATTGGCCAATTATTCTGTCAAGGTATGCCCTAGCCGGACTAGTGATATCACAGAGTTACAAAGCAGAATGAAAGATTCTACTTAAACAGCTTCATTTTAGGGAGGCATAAATTGTAGTCCAGAAGGATTAAAGACTTTGTGACATCATAAAGGTAATGACATATCTGGAGACAAAGAGAAATGTGACCTGACCTTTAACACATTGCTTTTGGAGAATCCAAGGTTCTTCCACTTATTGGCTGTGTGATATCTGGCAAGTTATATAGCCTATCAGGCTTCAAGTTCATTACTTACTCTTTATTGATAATGTCTACTTCATAGGTTTGTGTGGGGGGAAAAAGGCAGATATACAGTAATCATTAAATTTCCTTCTTTTATTTTTATTTTTATTATTTCAGAGAAATCCACCATTAGCTCTTGAAAATTTTTCCTTAACCATGGTCTCTTGGAAATATTACCTTTATGATTGTAGGTAAGCAGATTTTGTTAAAATTATTCTTTTTAATCAAAGAGTTAAAATACTTTAAAACATTTCATTGTTGTCAGTGGTTGAGTGGTGAGAGGGGCAGAAAGGATTTGAGGAAGCTTGCGTTTCAACTCACTGCATTAGAAATAAACTGCAGCTAGAAATATCTCAGCTTGTGTATTTCTTTGAGTGAAAGCTTTTTTTGTAAAATTTTCCTTTTCTCCATTGTATTTCCATGAACAGGAATGAAAGCGAGTGCTGATTCACCTGTCCTCTATATAGCTCCCTTTGCCTCTTCACTATTTAATCTTGCAAGCATAGGATCCTGGGATCCTCTTATGATTTTTTTCTCCTACCAAGTAAAAACTTAGTCCTATATATGATACTGGTGAGATAGTTCAAAAATGTCAAAATTCAGTCATTTGATTGTTGACTTGAATTGCTGTTCAAGAAATACAATATAATTGTTGAAACCATGTATTTGAAATGGAACTTTAAATCTTCTGATTATTTTTAAATAATTATTTAAAAAAATTATTTAAAAATTAAAAAATATATTATTTTTTAAAAAATTATTTTTAAATTTTATGTATCAAACCATCCTCATTACTATTGTTGCCTAATTCTAGAGAAGAAATTTTAGAGGTGATATTTATTTATAAAACCTCAGAAAAAAATGGTTAATGTCACTCTAGACCTGTGGGTTTTTGAGACAAGTATTTCGGTTGAAGCAGGAAAGCATTAGGAAGAGCACTACCTTAGATGAATGTGCCAGCAGAACTTTTCCAAAAAGAAACAAAAGAGTGATAACATGTTTTAAAAATGTAAGTTAAATCTTTTCCAAAAAATTAATATTTGACATAAAAGAGGTTGTTATAATGGCTAGAATGGAATACACACTGTTATGCTTTACAAAATAATTATAGACAAATTTTATTTGGATTAGAAATTCATTAATGATAGGTGTGTTTTGAGATATTAGTAATAAAACCATGTTAGGATAGCATTAAAAACATTAATTTGTGATCCCCAATGGATTATTTACATAAAGCATCGTAACTGCTTAATGACAACTCTTATATTTATAACTTTTATGGGTTATATAGTAATTGATGGATAGCCAAATATTATCATACCATCTTCAAACCATCCCTCTGAAATAAGATATTATACTTATTCTTATTTTATAGATGAGGTAACTGAGGTTCAGAAAGATTACATTTCCCAAAGTTACCCAGGCCAGAATTTGAAGCCAGCTCTTCTAGTTCCAAGTCTTTTGATTTCATATCACACTCTAATACCATAAATAATAAACACTGTGATAATGTGAAGAGAAAAGTGAAATGAGAGTTTAAAATCTGGAGTTTGCTCCTAATTGTATCATTAACTCACTGTTGAACTAGCATGAGAACTTTTGAGTCTACACAGAGAAAACTGAAGCCTAAAGATTTTAATTTGCCCAGTCCAGTGTTTGGGGTTGAATAGACAGTTCTCACCTGGTGATAGTAGGAAGGAATAGTAACTACAAATTAAGGAAAATAAAATGATTATTTGAACCATATGAGTTATATTAGGAAAAATTTTAAAGAAATATAGCTGAGCAATAAAAAAAAAGTGAAACATTGGAGACAAAAAAATGACATTCTTTGTAATATGCAGGTGACCAAAGCAATTATCTTCCTGGTCTTTTCTTTCATCATATTTTCTCCAGAAAATGGATTAATCACCCTTTTGACTCACATTCTTTAATTTTTTTTAATGTTTATTTTGAGAGAGAGAGAGAGAGAGAGAGAGAGAGAGAGACAGAGAGTGAGCAGGGGAGGGGCAGAGAGAGAGAGGGAGACAGAGAATGGGAAGCTGGTTCCAGGCTCTGAGCTGTCAGCACAGACGTGGGGCTCGAACTCATGAACCGCGAGATCATGACCTAAGCTGAAGTCAGATGCTTAACTGACTGAGCCACCCAGGCACCCTTCTGTCCATTCATCTATTGATGGACACTTGGCAGGCTCCACACTGTCAGCATGGAGCCAGATGTGGGGCTCTAACTCATGAATTGTGAGATCATGACTTGAACTGAAATCAAGAGTAGGGCATGCAACTGACTGAGCCACCCAGACGCCCCACAAATACTTTGTGCTTTTTAGGCAATTTCATCAGAATTCCACGGTTACCCATTTTGAGATTTGGTACATATTAAGTTCTAGAAAGTAAAGCCTCTCCAATTTTTGAGCAAGAGTTTCATCAGCTTTTCCTGGCTAAATACAGTGTTTAATTGAGATAGCCTACGTAAGTCTGAAAGCTATTAGCTAAAAGACAAAAGACTACACTGGAAAGGAAGAACAATCGACTGTATTGTGAAGCCCAGCTAAAATGAAGTTGACACCGGGTTTGCAATTTTCTCTCTAGTCAAATCTAATCAAAGAAAATTCTGAACCTTACCTAAAATAAAATTACTTACAATCAAAGGAAATGTAAGTGAATTTTCCCAACTTGATAATCAGTTTTCTGAATGAGAATCGAATATATGAAAGATTCACCAAATTAGAAAGCGGCACAGTAGAGATGTTAGCAGTATTTCAAAGTGAGGAGTGAATAACAGTCCTGTAATCCCAACAGGAGAACAATACACAATGGCCAGTGGAAGAGCTTCTTGTTCTAAACTATATTCCACCCCAAAAGATAAATTATATTCTGTCTCCACATCTTTAAAAAATATGTTCTAAAATTCTTCCTCTCCTATTCATCTCTCCAACTGAATTTTGTGTCACCAACTAAAATCCTACACATTCATTAAGAATCCTCTCAAAAGCTACATATGCCATGATTGAAGCATTTCCCCCCACCCAGTGGATTCAAAACAATTCCCTCTGTGGTTCCACAGCTGTTTCTTTATTATACAAAATTAAATCACTTTGATAGTCAACAACAAATTACAATTTGTGGTATATATGTATCGGTATCTATCCCCTTTTAATGTGCTTGAAAGAAAAGAACTTACTTGGTTAATCTTTCGAGTTCCCACATTATCCCACCTATTCTAAGCAATGCTATGTTTTCAATAAATGTTTGTTCTGTTGAATTCACACTAAAATGTATATTCACACTATTTATATATCTTAATATAATATTATTATATTTAGGAAATAATAGATTTAGAAAGAGGTAGAATAAGATCAGCTGGGAAATGATTCATTAAAATGTACAGAAATAGATGTCATGAGGAGTGAAAATAATTTCCTAGTTGCTAATTTATAGAAGGTAGGCAATTAGCTCGCCTGCTGCTAAAGTCATATCTAGTGCATGTATGTAAATGCATGTATGTATTGTACACTATAGAATAACTTAAAATATTATTGTGATTCTGAGTCCTGGAAATGACTGTAGGTAATTGAACTGTGACAACTCTGTTTTCATAAATCCTGAAACCTATTGAAGTTACATCTGCTCTGGAAGATTATAAATCTTTCTTAACAAGAATTTTGAGGCAGTTTTTAACTTGTATTACACAGACATGACATTTATTACTACACACACACACACACACACACACACACACACACACACACACAAATTCCTATTGACTAAATAAACACAAGCTAAAATCTTTCTATTTAATTCCCTCATTAAACCAGATAATTTTATTTTCTTTCAAGGTTATTTTGAGAGACATAGAGAGAGAGAGAGTGGGAAAAGGGGCAGAGAGAGAGGGAGAGAGAGATAATCACAAGCAGGCTCTGCACTGTCATTGCGGAGCCTGATGCAAGGCTTGAACTCATGAACTCTGGGATCATGACCTGAGCTGAAACCAAGGGTCTGATGCTTAACCAACTGAGCCACCCAGGTGCCCCCAAACCAGATAATTTTAAACATCATTGTTCACTTTTTATTCTATGTGCTATAAATATTGGTTATGTTATATATATTAAGCAGATTTCTTCTCTGATATTATTATCTTGATATCTTCTCATCAGAATAATTTTAACCTTAAATTTTAAAGATTTTTTAAACATGAATTAAATTTTCCAGTGAAGAATCCATTATTGTTATTTGTCTTTCTTTTTTTTAAACTGAACAGAGGTGAATTTATAACAGACTAAAAACAAAGTGAAGGCTCAGTAGAACATATACAGTATTCTGCCAAATTTAGTGATGTTAACATGTTGTTTTTTTAATGTTTATTTATTTATTTATTTATTTTGAGAGAGATTGAGAGAGAGAGAGAGAGAGTGTGTGTGTGTGTGTGTGTGTGTGTGTGTGTGTGTGTGTGCACGAGTAGGGTAGGGGCAGAAAGAGAGGGAGAGAGAGAAAGGATCCCAAGCGGGCTGTATGCTGTCAGCGCAGAGCAAGACACAGGCTCGAACCCACAAACTGTGAAATCATGACCTGAGCCGAAATCAAGTCAGGCACTTAATCAACTGAGTCACCCAGGTGCCCCAACATTTTTTTTTTGCATCTGAATTATTTCATCATGAATGTATTCTGACAAGCATAAATGGCTTTTCTTCATAGACACACAGGGTTGTTATTTTAAAATAGAATAAAAATCAATCAAGTCATCAAAGTTTCTGTGGAAACAAATAGCTTTATTTATCTTCTTTAGATAATCAATCTGTGAATATTTTATATAATTTCACTAACAACAGTGAAGACTTCCCTTCATATTTTATTGCCAGAGATACTCTTTTACTACATATTTCTTCTCTTTGTAATGAAAATTATGTCTAAAAAATAGATTTGCTTTTTAAAATATTTTTATTAATATTTTAAATGCATTTTTACATTTTATTCATTCTTCTTTCTTCACATATTTAGTATTTGATTTCTTCTGTAATTGGAATTTGTTCTTAAATATTACTTGATGTGCATTAGAATCACAAATTTCACTTCTATTATGCTGCCATATGCTCTTACACTTAAATTCGTTGACTTACTCTTTTCTCCTTTTTTTGGTCTGACCTTGAATAATTATTTCTTCTCTATTAAATTTGTTGACTCACAATTTACCTTTGTAATACTTAAGAACCTCAAAGTCAAACTGTACTCCAAGTACATTTGTGAAAGCCTTATAAATGTGAATATAAGTTCAAAGTTGGGAAATAAAACTAAGACTTAGAATTTTTTTACACGGCACTCACTTTCACAAAAAAAAACTTACAGGGGCGCCTGGGTGGCGCAGTCGGTTAAGCGTCCGACTTCAGCCAGGTCACGATCTCGCGGTCCGTGAGTTCGAGCCCCGCGTCGGGCTCTGGGCTGATGGCTCAGAGCCTGGAGCCTGTTTCCGATTCTGTGTCTCCCTCTCTCTCTGCCCCTCCCCCGTTCATGCTCCGTCTCTCTCTGTCCCCAAAATAAATAAACGTTGAAAAAAAAAATTTTAAAAAAATAAAAAAAAAAAAAAAAACAAAAAAAACTTACAAGTATTTAAAGTCTCATCTCCTTATAAAACTTTCCCAAGTTACACCCTACAAATCTTGAATCTTTGCCCTTGAATTCCTATAGTATTTCTCTCCACATATATTTTTTCTATATTATTTTCTAATTGTTTTATAACCTTGGATAAAATTATACAATCCTTGAAGATATTGTATTGTTAATATTGTTAATATTGTTAATATAACCTTGGATAAAATTACACAATCCTTGAAGATATGGTTAAGGTTGTTTTTGGTATTTTCATTATTTGAAATGCCTATCACCTTGTGATTGTATATTGAGGTATTTAGCACATTGATGAAATGAGATAATTTATGTAAAATATGTCATTAATTTGACCTCTATCGGCCATGGTTGAGGCACCAAAGCAGAAGTAATTTACAACCTCATAATATCAGTTATTTTGATTCAACCTACATGTTAACAATAATGTTTAAGATGGACAACAAAGTTTTAGTATCTATCCTCTTAGCGATGTCTTATTGGCCAAACAGCCAACTTTCCGTCATCTAGTAATTAAAATATTAGATAGGCTATCTTCATCAGTGCAAAAGCGACCTTTTCCCCCATTGCTCTCTAACCAAAGCCACTTTCCTTCTGTTTGAGTAGTCACTTCAGAAGCTACAAGTCACAGAATGTATGAAGATCTCTGCTTCTTCTTCAGGATAGCATTTCTGCTGTAACAAAATCATGAGGTACAAATTTTATTGAAGCAAATAAAGGAGCCGTGTACTCACTGAATCCTACCCACAGAAGAAGAGTTGTATGCTTAATTACAACAGAGAAGAGCCTCAGTTGTTCTCTGAACCAGGATCTCAATTGTAGTATCTTTAGGTTTGTATCATTGTGATTGCTTTAAGTCACACAGTTTTAAAATAATAACAGACATTCACAAAGCTTCTAGTAGGTTTCAGACATTGTGGTATGATTACATTTAATCATCCTATAGGATAGTAACCCTCCAACCCCACGCTTGGTACTGGTATGTTTTATTACTCTGTTTTAGAGAAGATGAATTTAAATAACTTGGTTTAGGTAACCCCAATAACAAGTTTATAATGAGAATTTAAATATAAATACGTCTTTCTTCAAACTCACATTCTTCACTAACCCATGTTGCCTCCACAGATCCTCTCAAATATAAAGTGTGAACTAATGGTATTTTCTTTTTTAACTTACAGCACTTATTCTTTTCACTTATAATATTGTGACAATTGGAGAAATTAGATAACTTCTATTTTGGAGTATTAATTTTGTAATCTAGAGACAGTTAGCCAAGGGATTCAGAAATATCTTATGAATATGTTTTGACTTATTTTTCAGGTCAACTGTTGGCATTAATTTTACCAATATAGATATCTTTAAATCTCTGGAAATGAACATAAATACCTTTTAGATCATTGTTTAGTTTTCACTGTCATTTTATTTTGAGATATATCATTTATAATCTGACATTTTGATTATGTCTTTAAACAGCTACAATATATATCATATTCAGTCAACATAGACAGTATAATCAGATAAATTGAATAATTCTCTATCATCACATTTTATTAGTGCTGATAATAACTCAAAAACATTCTATGAGGTTATTCTGTCTTAGCTCAATAGAAATACCATTGCTGTTTATTCACTATGTGCTTTAAAAAAATTTTTTTAACGTTTATTCATTTTTGAGACAAAGAGAGACAGAGCATGAATGGGGGAAGGTCAGACAGAGAGGGAGACACAGAATCTGAAACAGGCTCCAGGCTCTGAGCTGTCAGCACAGAGCCCGATGAGGGGCTCGAAATCACAGACCGCAAGATCATGACCTGAGCCGAAGTCGGACGCCCAACCGACTGAGCCACCCAGGCGCCCCAATTCACTATGTGCTTTTAGACAGCACCTAAATATTTTTCACTCATTCATTCACTCATTATGTATGTTGCTTGTAGGACAATAATTCTCAAACATTATTGACTCACAACTCATCGGGGAAGTTTATAACTGGCCCCATCTCAGAGATTCTAATTCAATAATTGACAAATATAGTCATTATGAAGCAGATTAACACAAGGACCACACTGTTATAGGAAATGCAGCTAATTAATATCAGTCACTTACCAAATAATATTTATTTAGTGAAAAAGTGTATTTGTTTCAATAGCATATATTTCTGCCTTTTAGTATTCTTCAATTTATTTAGGGAGATAAAATTACATACAAATTTTAGGATATCTGTGAAACAATCATCAAATAGCATTTGTTCAGTAGTTTCTAACAACTGTATTTTTCAAAACATATTATTACCTTTCTTTTTTTAATAATTTATTTTTAAGTTAGCTAACATACAGTGTAGTCTTGGCTTTAGGAGTAGATTCCCATGATTCATTACTTACATACACTACCCAGTGTTTGTCCCAACAAGTGCCCTCCTCAATACCCATCACCCATTTTTACAATCCCTCCCATCCCCCCACCCACCCACCCATCAACCCTCAGTTTGTTCTCTGTATTTAAGAGTCTCTTCTCTTATGGTTTGCCTCCCTCTCTGCTTGTAACTTATTTTTCCTTCTCTTCCCCAATGGTCTTCTGTTAAGCTTCTCAAATTCCACATATGAGTAAAAACATATGATATATCTTTTTCTGACTGACTTATTTCACTTAGCATAATACCCTACAATCAGTTCTCTCCATGTTGTTGCAAATAGCAGGATTTCATGCTTTTTCATCACTGAGTATTATCCTTATTTCAACATTACTTTCCCTGACCATTTTCACTTAGGATATATACAAAAAGGTAATTTTTCATCTTTTCCTACACAGAGCATAAAATATTAACAGCTGGTTGAAAAGTGAATAGTCCATAAATATAAATAAATTATTATTATTAGGCTTAATCAAGTATCTTATAACTTGATTTAATCTATAGATTGTTTTGTCTTTTAAAAATGATTCTATCCTTAGAATTTTGAATTCTAAAGAATTAAATTGCTGTATCTAATTAGCATAAAGCCCAGAAAATATGTGGTTTATCATTTTCAGTTTATTCCTTGTTCTGATTCTGAGAATAAGTCATCAAAAATGTGGTAAAATATTAAGTTGGATTGTGTAATTATATGTATTTAGTTCTGATATATGCATAACCATCTGGGTTTATTTGGCATGTTATATGAAAAGTTAAGTAATCTTTACCAAACTAAAAGTTATTGAAATATTTATGAAGGTTGACATGTATCTTTCATCACTAACAAAATGAATGCAAATATCAAAGAAAATATCTGAAGCTCTCACCAAGGGAAAAGTAAACAAATAAATAGTTAATCATGGGAGAAATAAGCAGGATTAACAACTACAGACATGTACAAGATCGTTTGTATTAATTATAGCCAAGTTTTGATGTGTCTCATTAAATTTCAGTCACAAATTTTATTCAGAAGAGCTCATTTAAGTTGGCTTTGCATTGAGCATTGTTGTAATGTTTAAAATCTGGACAATGGGCTTGAATCAGAGTGACAGTAAACAATGTCATGTTTTCTGGGTACCATAGGGATGAATGTCAGTCTGGTCTTATTTGAAACCTCATTAGTGATGTGGGAGTCAGAGTAAATAGTGTACTAATGAAATACTGAGATGAGCTCAGATTGGCAGGTAGTGAAACATGACTTAAAAAATGGTCATTGTTTGAGACAACCTTAAACAAGTAGAAATTTGGCAAGATAGTTAAAACACATTTAATTTTTTAAATGGGATAAATGAGGAAATTAATGGAAACTACAATGTGAGCTCAATCTTTAAAAGGTATTTTGGAATTAAATAACAGGAAATATTAAATTAGAACATTTTATTCTAATTTCACCGCAAAATAGTTCCATAGATAATACAGCATGGCATTCAAAAGTTTAAAAGTTAATAGTTTATATTACACATACAGATATCCACATATCTATTTGAAAACCTACAGGCATTTTTCTGTACTTAATACTCTGGATGTATCTACATTATAGCCCCTCAGAGACTGAACTTTAAATCTTGTTGTCGATGTTGGCTAACTCGTTCCAAGAAAGTTGTAGATGAAGTGGCAGGAGAGAAAGAAAAAGACCCATAAAAAGCAATTAAGAGGGGAAAAAGGAATAAGAATTAGGAAAGAATAGCATTGGAATGACACCTTTGGGAAAAGAGAGAAGAATGCCTTCCTGGAATCATTTATATGAAACAGAAGAAGGGAAATAAACAGTAAAACATGAAATTTAAAAGAAATATCAGGAGAAGAGTGGTAAAATAATGGAAAGAGTAGCATTTACAAATGAAATGAGTTTGAAAATAACTTTCACTACAAAGATTATCTTTTTAGAGCAAACAGATCTGTCTCTAAGTTATGTTACAAGCTCAACTGCCCTATTTATTACTATCCAGACTCCTTTCTACTCTGGTAATTTAAATATTTTTGTGACATAAACCTAGAATAATTCCAAAACACTACACATTAATTTTTTTAAGGCCTATTTAGAACCTATTGGTATATTTGTCAGTTCCTGAGCACTTTTTGCCTTAGGCAACTTCTACATTTGGTGTTCTAGAGTTTGGTTGAGTTTTAAGAAAACCATGTATGAAAAATAAACATGTATTTGTTTAGGGCATGTGGAAGAGCTCTATTTTTGGTGTCAGAGCAAATGTATTTGAAAGAGTACTGAATTACAAGTCTGGTCAGACAGATTATATTAGTTAAGTCACCAACCACATTGATCTTGGATAAATTCCTTAAACTCTTATATTTAATTGTGAAATTGTAGAGGTAGAATTAGATGATCCAACAAGTCTAGTATTCTATAGGTAGGAAATAAGTCCTTTGTTCCTCTTATCATCCAAGATATAGGAAATATAGACAACATTTTTAGGAACACTGAAAATAGGGGCAATGTATTAATCAAAAGATTCTACTGTACAAATTTAATGGAAATGAAATAATTACTTATCAGCTAACTAAACACTATATCAAGACAGTACAAATAACATACTGAAAACAATCTAGAATTCTGAAGATTAATGGGACTTAAGTGTGGATATTTAAAGACAGTTAGGAATTTCCTAAAAACTGAATTGTAAATATGAAGAGTAGATCCTAAGTAAGCAGAAAGAAAAAAGTGATCCTTTATGGTCTACTGTTATTAAAGCTTAACTTTTGGTTCTTGTATTTAAATTTTTTATATGGAGTTTTGACAAATGCCACTTGGAGGCACTCTTATACTGTAGTACTGTACAATTTATACTATCAGGATGTCATATAATGTAACTTTCAGTTTTTATTTCCTTTTTTAATTCTAATAATCACTTGGGGATGGGTAATTAACACTGGTTGTGGTATTTAAACTTTCACATTATTCATATTTATCACCTTGTAATTTTTACTGTTGTAAATAATCTCCTCTTTATCTAATAAAACGGATTTCATTCATTCCTGTAAGGAATGGAAGAATTTAGGACAACACCAAAGAATTACTTGAGGATAAATTTTGGTTTACAAATTAATGTCTATTTTTCAAATTAGAAATTCTTACTATTTTTTAAATTAATGTTTATTTAAATTTGCTATTATCCAAAGTAGAACAACAATGAGAATTCAGAGACACTCTTGATGAGAACCAATCTCTTTAATCATTTGAAAAAAATTATGGAAAATACAGACAACAGGATTAAAATTACATTACATATACTAAAATATGTAATGGAATACAGAAGCATGTACAGGAATATACCTTAAAATTGATTTGCACAGGAAAACTAAAGTTCATAAGGAATGGAGTCATGTTATTTGAGATTTTCTTACTTTTATTCATTTTTATAAAGTTAATTTATTTTAAAATTATATAAAATTATTTCTATACATGTGAAGAATATGGATTATTCATACTTTTCTTGGTTTCAAATATATTTGGAAGATGTTGAATGTTACATTAGTAAGGATATGAATTTTACCTCATTTCTACCTTAATCTGAAGATAGAATCTATAAAATAATGCATTAGAAGTAAACATTTTTTACTGTTACTTTTGCACAGGATATTTTAATGTTTTTATTATAAGCGATGTTATTATAACATTCAAGCTACAAAATTAAAATTTTTATTTTTATCAACATTTTAATTAATTGGTAATAGATAATACTGATTAAAATAGTATATTAGACTATGCATGAAATGAGTAAACACTAATAGAACTCATGTATATATGAATGTTATGTTTGAAAATATTAATAATTTAATTCTTTAAACTCTTGTTAGTCCAATGACATATTGAAAAGGATCTGTCGTTTGAATAACTTCAATGGGAAGGAGGTTGTTCGCTAACCTGACTTGTTAATTAAATCTCCACCCACAGTTTTGGGCACTGGCTCCCTATTCACTCTTTTGACATTCATTCCTTCTTAAGATGATTATTCATTTCCAGGGTCTTAACAGCTAAGGCATTTATGTTTGTCAGCACTACAAATCTTGCTTTGCCCTATTGTTCTACACAATGAAACATTTCTTTAATCTAGGAATTTGATTAATATTTGGACAAAAATCTCTATCCAATCTTTATCTCTGTCCAAATATCTCTATCTCTATCATCTATCTACATCTTCTTTTTATTAGTTGGGGTTTTATTGGTTGGAATTAATATATCATATTAATATTAATTAATACATATTAATATATCATTGATTAAAAGCTAACAATTGAGGGCAAAGCTTATTTATTTAAATTCATACATCAAAAATGTACTCTCTCTAGGAACTTAATGGAAAATTATATTTACAGCTAAGAAAACCAAAAATACTGATGACTGAATTTTCCTCTTTGCAAGTCAATGGGTAAGCATTATATAAAGACAACATAATAGTGAGATATCTGTGTGTTCTGGTTGTTTATTTTTGTGTACCAAGCCACTGCACAATGGCTTAAGTCAATAGCAGTCGTTTATTTGTTTACAAATTTGGGGAATGGGACTCAGGCCAGTTCTTTCTCGTCACATGGGGTAGCGGCAGACACTGGTTCAGGCTGGGGCATAGAGAAGAATGTTTTACTCAAGCACCTGGTATTGAACTCCCTCTTTCCCACTACATGGTATCTGTCTCCATATGGCAGCTCAGGGTAGCTGGAATTTAGTACATGATGGCTTAATGCTTCCAGACCAGTGTTCCAAGAGACAGCAGAACATGCATGGCCTTTTCTAAACTACCCTTGGAAGTCATGAAGCATCACTTTCCATCATGTTCTATTTGTCACAAAGGTCTATTCAGTTTCAAGGGGAGACATGGATTTTACCTCCTGATTTAGGACTGTTAGAAAAAAATCACATTTTTAACACAGCTCTTTTATCAAATTTTCCAAGCAAAGATAAACCTCAACTTTACCCAAATCACAAACATCAACCCAGAATATTTTAATTATAAATACATTCAATTTACCATTTTGTACACTTTGAGATTCCTAATCCAAACAAGTATATATCTTCCTTCAAATGAATAGTGATTTTCTTTTTTTTCCAAATTTAAAATTAAATCTTTTTATTCTATACGAATGAGAAAATATTTCCTAAATCTGTAATGTACTGTGACTCTCTGATTTTCTGTTCCTTTACACATTAGGATGAATTCCTTAGTTGTCTAGTCTAACGCTCTGCATAAAGCCTAAATACCTTGACAACATTCCAGATAGGTGAAAATCAGCTAATGTCCAAATACACACAGGAATTATTGACTGACTCAGGGAAGTCCATTCACATTTTACCCAGAAACAATAGAACATTTCTTAATTTTTTCCAATTTTACTGAGAAATTATTGAGATACATCACTATATAAATTTAATGAGTACAGCATGATGATTAGATTTACATATAATAAGAAATGATTACCATAGTAAGTTCAGCTCACATTCACCTTTTCTTACAGATACAATAAAAAGAAAAGAAAGAAAGAAAAAAGGAAAAAAAATGTCTCCTTGTTATGTTAAATCATGATTTACTCTCTTAACTTTTTATGTATCATATAGCAGAGTTAGCTACTCATCATGTCTTATGTTATAACCCCAATACAGTAAAACCTTGGATTGCAAGTAACTTTTCTGTGAGTGTTCTGCAAGACGAACAAACATTTTTTTCTTTTTTTTCTTCTTTAATGTATATTTATTATTTTGAGAGACAGATCATAAGCAGGGGAAGGACAGAGAGAGAGGAAAACAGAATCCAAAGCAGGCTCCAGGCTCTGAGCTGTTAGCACGGAGCATGATGCATAACTTGAACTCACAAACTGTGAGATCATAACCTGAGTCAAAGTCAGATGCTTAACTGAGCCACCCAAGTGCCCCTAGACAAGAAAACATTTGTAATAAATTTTAACTTGATAAACGAGCAATGTCTTGCAATACAAGTAGTATGTGAGGCCACGTGTCACATGATCACAACTAAGCCAGTGATTATTGAAATTCACTTTGATATAGGAGTGCTTTGGATTACAAGCATGTTTCTGGAATGAATTATGCTTGCAAACCAAGGTTTTATTATACTTACTTATCTTATAACTGAAAGTTCATACTATCTACCTTCAATTCCCTCCCCCACCAATGTCCATCTCATAACCACAAGTCTATCTCTTTTTCTGAGTTTAAGATTTCATTTATAAGTGAGATCAGGTAGTGTTTGTCTTTCTCTGAATTATTTCACTTAGCATAACGACTTTCATGTCCATCCATCTTATTGCAAATAGTAGAATTTCCTTGTTTTTTTATGGCTCAATAATATTCCATTATATATATTATTTCTATATATTCTAATATATTATATATTTCAATATATATTATATTTCTGTATTTCTATATTATAAATTATATATACAAACAAGTAAGTTATTACATATAACATCTTTGTCCATTTATCCATTGATAAACATTTAAGCTGTTTCCTTATCTTGACTATTTTAAACAATGCTGCTATAAATACGGGAGTGAATATATTTTTTCAACTGTTTTCATTTCCTTTGGATATATTTCCAGAAGTAGAATTGCTGGATGGCATGGTAGTTTTGTTTTTAATTATATGAGAATCTTCCATACTGTTTTCCATAGTGGCTCTGTCAATTTACAGTCCCACCAACAATGCACAAGGGTTCCTTTTTCTCCATTTTCATGCCAACACTTGTTCTGTTGTCTTTATGATGAAGGCCATTCTAACAAGTGTGAGGTAATTATCTCCCTGTGGTTTTAATTTGCATTTCCCAAATGACTACTAATGTTCAGCCTTTTTTGATTTACCTGTTGGCCTTTCATGTATTTTCTTTGAAAAAACGTCTCAGGTCCTTTGCCCATTTTTGTATTGGATGTTGTTCATTTCTGTTGAGTAGCATAAGTGTTTTATATTTTTTGGACATTAATCCCTTATTGGATATATGGCATGAAAATATTTTTCCTGTTCTGTAGGGATTTTTTTCACTTTGTTGATGCTTTCTTTTGCTGTGCAGAAGCTTTTCAGTTTGATATGGTCCCACTTGTTGATTTCTGGTTTTGTGGCTTGTGCTTTAGGTGTCATATCCAAAAATCATTACCAATGCCAATGCCAAGGAGCTTTATTTCTATGTTTACTTCTAGGAGTTTCATGGTTTCAGATCTTACATTTAAGTCTTTACTCTATTTTAAGTTATTTTTTTTTTTTTAGTGGTGTAAGATAGAAGGTCCAGTTTCATTCTTTTACATGTGAATATCCAATAGTCTCAGCCCCATATATTGAAGACTATCTTTTCTTTATTGAATATTTTTGGTTCCCTTGTCAATATTACTTAACTGTATATGCATGGATTTATTTCTGGGTTTGTTCCATTGTTCTATTTGTCTATTTTTATGCCAGTAACATACGATTTTGATGACTATAGTTTTCTAGTATACCTTGAAATCAGGAAGGGTGTTGCTTCCTGCTTTGTTCTTTTTTCTCAGGATTTCCTTCACTACTTGGGGACTTTTGTGGTTCCATATGAATTTTAGGAGTTTTATTATTATTCTTTTAACTTGGTACAAAAAGTCATCAGAGTCTTTTGACAGAGACTGCTTGAATCTTTTTTAACTACTGACATTTTAATAAATTAGCCCTTCCAATTCATTAACATTGGATACCTTTACATTTATTTGCATCTTCTTTGATTTTATTCACCAATGTCTTTTAGTTTTTAGAGTAGAGATTTTTACCTCCTTAGTTAAATTTATTCCTAAGTATTTTATTGTTTTGGGTGCTATTGGAAATGTGATTGATTTCTTTATTTCCTTTTCAAAAAATTCATTGTTAATGTATTGAAACGTTACTGATTTTTGTATGTTACTATTGCATCCTTCAACTTTACTGAATTCATTAATTAGATCTAAGAGTTTTTGGTTGAGTCTTTAGGATTTTCTATATATAAAAATATCATATCATCTGCAAATAGACATAATTTTTTTTCCTTTCCAGTTTTGATACCTTTTATTTTGTTTTCTTGCTCAATTGCTCTGCCTAGGACTTCTACTACTATGTTGAGTAAGAGTGGTAAAAATGGGCACTCTTGTTCTGTTCCTGATCTTAAAGGAAAACCTTTTAATCTTTCATTGAGCATTTTCAATGAGTCTGGAAGTGTGCCCTCCTCTTTGATTTTTTGGAAGAGTTTGAGAAGGATCAGTGTTAATTCTTTAGAGTTTGGTAAAATTCACCAGTGAAGCCATTAAGTCCTGAGCTTCTCTTCGTTGGAGATTTTAGATTACTGATTCAATATTGTTACTAGTAGTTGGTCTATTCAGATTTTCTATTTCTTCCTGATTTAGTGTTGGTAAGTTTATGTTTGTAAGAGTTTTTCCATTCTTCTAGGTTGTTCAATTTGTTGGTGTATAGTTGATCATAGTAGCCTCTTATGGCCATTTTAATTTCTGTTGTATCAGTTATGTCTTTTTCATTTATAATTTTGTTGATTTGGGCCCTTCTTTTTTTTTTTTTTTCTTAGTTAGTCTAGCTAAGGGTTTTCAGTCTTTTTTTTAAAATTTTTTCAAAGAGCCAACTTTTAGTTTGGCTAACTTTTCTATTATTTTTCTCCTCTCTTATTTATTTATACTGTAATCTTTATTATTTATTTTCTGTGCTAAATTTTATTTCCTTTTTTCTTTTTCTTTAAGGTATAGTGTTGAGTTGTTAACTTGAGATCTTTCTTGCTTCTTACTGTAGGTATTTATTGTTATAAAACTCTCTTTTAGAACTGTTTTTGTTGCATCCCACAAGTTCTGGTACATTATTGTTGTCTCAATGAACTTTTATTTCCACTTTAATTTCTTCTTTGATCTATTGGTTGTTCAGAAGAGTCTTGTTTAATATTTTATGTGTTCAAAAATTTTCCAGATTTCCTCATTATTGATTTCCATTTTCATGCCATTGTGGCTAGAGAATCTACTTGGCATGATTTCAATTTCAATTTGCTAAGACTCATTTTATGGTGTAAGATATTGTTTATCCTATAAAATGTTACATGTGTACTTGAGAGGAATGTGTATTCTGCTATTGTTGAATACAGTGTTCTGTATATGTATGTAAAGCCCATCTGGTCTACAGTGTTGTTCAAATCCACTGAAACTTTCTCTGTATATAATCTATTAATTATTGAGAGTAAGGTATTAAAGTCCCCAATTATTATGGTATTAATACTATTTCTCCCTTTAGCTCTTTTATATTTTGCATTATATATTTAGGTGCTACAATATTGGGTGCATAAATATTTACAGTTGTTATATCTTCTTTATGTATTGACACTTTTATTGTTATATAATGACCTTCTTTATCTCTTTTTATAATTTCAGTCTGAAATCTATTTTGTTTGATATAAGTATAGTTACACACACACCCTTTTATTTCATCACAATTTGCTTTAAATGTCTTTTTACATTGCTTCACTGTCAATCTGTGCGTCGTTCAGGCTAAAGTGATTCTTTTATGGGCAACATGTTTTTGGATCTTGTGTGTGTGTGTGTGTGTGTGTGTGTGTGTGTGTGTTTAATCCGTTCAGCCGTTCTTTGTCTTTTAATTGGGGAATTTAATTTATTTACATTTAAAGTGATTATTGATAGGTTAAGGACTTACTATTGTCATTTTGTTGTTTTCTAGTTATTTTGTAGATCCATTCTTCCTTGTTTCTTATCCTTTTGTCTTTTACGTGTGTTTTGATGTATTATAGCATCAATATGCTTTGACTTATTTATCATGTCTTTTTTTCTTTTTTCTTTTTTCTTTTTCTTTTTCTTTCTTTCTTTTTTTTTTTTTTTTGTCTAATTACTATAGGAATTTCACTTTTGGTTACCATGAACCTCACATAAAATATCTTAATTTTCCCAATTGGATGGGGCAGGAACTACCTTGAGCCTTGGCTATAAATTAGTCCCCTGCCGGTGTAGAGCATGGTAATGCTTCATATCTGGTATTGGCCTTGTTCTGGGGACAATCAATTCTGCCCATCCTCCTCTCAGCTCAATTGTTTCTGGGCTGCACTGTTTCCAGGAGTTGTCACCAGCCCTTCTGATCAGTTGGGTTAGAAAATGCTTTCAACAGTGGGTTGGGTTGTGATTCAGCTCCTTGGCTGAAGGTGGGCAAGCAGGGCTCTAGAGCCACTAAAGCTCTTCACTTGATCATCCAAATGAGGCAGATCTATGCTCTGACAAGCTCTCTAGTCATAGTGTGCCCCATCTTAGCTCTGTAGATGAACAAATCTCCTGGTTGGGTAATTACTTGGGCACTGCAGGTATGAACTCAGTATGCCAATATCCATGTGCTGGTTGTTGCCAGATCCTTCCCTCTTCTCTTTTACAGTCAGACTCTGGGTGGTTGAGCCCCAGATTCCTCTGTAATCTCCATAGTGCAAGATCAGGTTAGGGGTGCCCACAGGCAACTCCAATTCTGAGGTACTGGTTGTACTCCCTGGGTCTTCTTTTCCCACTGGATATTGGAGGCAGAGGGGAGACCTCTCCACATGACGTCATGCTAGCCTGGGGGAGGGAAAATGTGGTCAATGTGTAGCCTCTTCTCTTACCCTTTTAATGTTTTTTGGTTTGTTTCTTTTTTGGGTTTTTTGTGGGGTTTTTTTTTGTGGCCTTTTTGGTGCAGGGGAGAGGGTTACTTCAGCCTCACTTTTGTGTTCTAGGATCTCTCAGTGGTATCTTATTTGTGAATAGTTGTTACTTATTCTTATTCTGAATGAGATAGAAGTCAGAAACAACCTATGTCACCATCTTGGTGATGTTGTTCCTTCTTCCTTAATTTAAACCACCTTCTGCCTGCTTCTCTATCCTAGGTTCAAAATATTGAACCTGTACCTGATGACATCAGTGGACATGTAAGTGTGAACACATCCCAGTGGTTGGTTAGAACTTTGAATTATTTAAGACTGTGACTTCCTGATCAGATCACCTGCATCAAATTTTAAGTAATCTCTACAATGTAGGTCAAGCACATGCCAAAAGCCACTTCCCATTTCAGCACAAAGATCCACTTAAAAATTCGTCTCTGCTTCACCCCTAAATTCCAAAATCGGTAACAAAATTTATTGGCTGGAAAAACATGCTGCTTAAATGAAACAACAAATGTAAAAGACTGACATACAAACTTGTCACCAACAATGTGGATAATAAATAGAAAAGTACTTGGCTTATTGCTCTGGCCCAGAGGATGATCCAAGACTTGAGGAGCTGAATGAAAGCCAAGACTCTGTTACATTAAAATTTTTGAGAGTGCTTTTGTCCCCATGTCCTTAAATTGAAAATTCTATTACAACATTGGAATCTGTTCATCTTGTTATGTTTGCAGTGATGGAGAGGGGATGACTACTCTTTTCTCTGCCCTCATACAATTTCCATGTTGCCCCCTCTTTTTGACTGAAAATTGAAAGGAAGCAGTAAATACAGTTTAATTGTACACAATGCCTATGGTACCTAGTATTTAAAAATTCAATAAAAATTTATTCAATAAATATATATTTACTGAACAAATTAGTAAAAATTTGAAAACTCTTTTTTGTCAAAAATGTCTTGACCTCCAGTTTAAAAACAAAGAAAGAAATTTCCATAGATAGTCTTCTGGAATGGAAAGGGGACTATGATGTAACTAGATTCAGCAGGATGACCCTTCCCTTTTTAATCCTAGAACAGTCATTGTTTTAAAACATTTTGATATACATATAAAAGTGATATCCATTCTCACAAACCCTATTATTTCCCCAAAACATGTCTACCTAGCCTGCCCAACTTTTTCCAACTTAAAGAAGAAAAATGCAGAGACCAAGTCTAGGGGAAATATTTAAACAGTAATTCTTATGCATCGAAACCATATTTAACGAAGCCTGTCAACTGGTGGGCTTCTTGCTGGCAAGAGTGAATGAAATCCCTATCATATATGAAAGTAAATAGTATGTCAAGGAAAGAGGAAAGGAGGGTCATGTAGTTTTTCATGAAGATGTTTTTCTTTGCTAGAGTACTAAATATTCTTTTGGGAAATCATTATGGGATTGAGGTAATACACAACATTTAGAATCAGGTAGACATGAGATCAAATCCCTGTTTTAACATTGACTTTGGAAAGTTACTGAACTTCTCTGAGCCCATTAACTAATTTGTCAGTACAGTTTTTGTGAATATTACATCATATAATGTAAGATTATATGAACTAGAACAGTGTCTCTCCCATTCTGTTTCTCTTCTTTTTGTCATCAGTAGTTTATCCTGGATAATTACCATATCTAGGGATTTATAATTGTGGCATCAGTAATGAATGACAGATACCTGTCAAAAACTGTTGAATCTGAGAAGATATACAGATGGCCAAAAGACACATGAAGAAATGCTCAACATCACTAATCATCAGGGAAATACAAATCAAAACCCTAATGAGATATCACCCTACATCTTTCAGAATGGCTAAAATAAAAAATACAAGAAACCAAGTGTTGGCAAGGGTGTGGAGAAGAAGGAATACTTGTTGGTGGGAACGCAAACTGGTGCAGCCAGTGGAAAAGAGCATAGAGGTTCTCAAAAAATTACAAATAGAATTACCATATGATCCAGCAATTCCATTAATGGATGTTTCCCCCCCAAAAATGGAAATACTAATTCAAAAAGATATATGCACCCTTATGTTTACTGCAGCATTATTTACAATTGCCAAGAATGGAAGCAGCCTGAGTGTCCGTCAATGGGTAAACGGATAAAGAATGGAATGTTCCTCACCCATAAAAAAGAATGAAATCTTGCCATTTGCAACAACATGGATGGAGTTAGAAGGTATAATGCTAAGTGAAATAAGTCAATTAGGGAAAGACAAGTACCATATGATTTCACTCATGTGTGGAATTTAATCTACTGTTGTTCATTCACCCCCATTTCTGAAATGTCAGCAGAATTTTCATTGTTGTTGCTGTTGTTATCAAGAAGGATGAATATTTTCAAATTACCACTATGGCAGCAACAGTTGCACTTGCCAAATACTACATATGCACCACCACATCCCTGTTCCCCTTGACCATCTAACACATCCTGGCCTGCAGACTTTGGGCAGCAGGGATGTGTGCCACTTCAAGACAAAGCTTGGAAAAGCCAACAGACAACTCTCAAGCTCTCTCCTCTCCTAAAGCAACAGCAGACAAGGACTCATGCTGATATGATAAAGTCATAGATCAGTTCAGTCTCAGATGCTGGGGCCCTACTTGTCCTAAACAGTTGCCCTAATCCCTAACAGGTTACATACAAGAGAGATATAAACTTTTGTTTTGTTAAACCATAGAACCCTTGTGATTGTTACCACAATATAACATGCTCTGTACTAATTCTCATGTGAGATATAAACATTATGGCCTCCATCCTATATCACTTGACACTTACTTTGCCCATGTAAACAACTCATAAATATATCAAAGTACAACTGGGAGGCTAAGATAAGTTAAAAGTTAGGAAAATATATGTGTATATGAATAAGTTCCTTAAAGGGACTAGGGCTTCTGGAAGACCACAATAATGGAGGACCATTACTAATCCTCATTAATTGTATTATCATTAAGTAATTATGCTGGAGGAAACTAATGAGGAGATGAACCTAAAAGCTGGGAAATGGTATAGAGCACGTACCCTTTTACTTTGAATCCTGCAGATCCACCAGCAGACTGAGGAACCTGCAACATGCTCAGGGAAGTCTAAACCTATCCACTGACTTTACTTCTTTCCAGTTTATATAAAAGAGTACTAATACATAATAACTTATGACTTAGCCCATAGTACAAAGTTAAAAGTTCAAAAACCTTTTTAAGCAAAATTATGTAATATGCTAAAACTGGAAGCAGCAGTTGGGAAAAGCTTAATCTAAAAGTCTTCATTTTTACAAAAAGACCTCTGAAATGAACTATATTGGAATTGAGTGATAAATTCCTGGAGCTTTTAAATTTTCTAAGAAAAAATAAGTAGATTCATAACTACATTTCAAATTTGAAGTTTTTTTTATCAGAATTATTTAAATGCAAAAGTTTTTGGTTATTAATGGAAGGCTGTGTGTGGATAATGCCAATGCACATTTTTAAGTCTAATGAGCTATCAATATGTGAGTTGAAAATACCATTTCTCCAGTTATTTGAGTTGATTTAAATCCAGTATTGACGCATTTCATTTCTTCCCTCAGAACATTTTAAAGACACAATCCAAAGGACTTTGATTACTTTGGTTATTTCTGATTTATTTGAAATGTTTAAATGACTAGTTTTAACATAGACCTGTATCATATAATAATTGCCATTGGCTAGTAATTTAGACTAATGAGAAGCTTTTTCCATGCTGTTTTCTGAAAATCTTAATTCACTATCTTCTGTATTAGAACACTCTTGCAGAGATACTTTCACTTGCTCATGCATCACTAGGTGGATTTATGCTTCTGGTTTACACCTTAACTGGTGCCTGTTGCTAATTTGACCGGCCAACTGGCGGAACACTTAAAACACTTTCTTGTTAAAATGACTCAACAGAGGTAGAATTATGCACTAGAGCATTAATCAAAAGACCATCTGTTCTAACAAGAAATTTTGCAGTTTCCTAGTTGTTCTCTGAAAATTTAGTGAGACATCTAGGTTACAAATCTCAGCATTTGCATAATATTGACACAGATTATAGATTAGTTTGAAGTGTTTATAAGATAGAGAATGTATAATAATATGTATATATAAAGATAATTTTAGCTCTTCTAAAATTATATCCAAATTTAAAATGTAATTATTTCAACATTATTCACTCTTCTATGTTTTAAAATATATTGCTTAACTATATAGTTACCAAAGTTGGATGGGAATTCCTGATTTCAGATTAAAACCTAAGAAACAGTACATATTCTTTCCGAATGTGTCCTGTAACACCTCACCAGTGGTTATCTGGGAAAATGTTTGATCTTTCTGAGAGCAGGGATTTAACATTTCCTTCCAAAAATTCAAGATCCTAGAAGAAAGTGAAAGCAGATAATAAATATATGTGGGTCCTAAATGCTACAATGAATCAAGTAGAATTGTTTCAGCTGCAAGTAGTACTACTCCCATCTCAAAACTGCTTAGACAACAGGGACACATGACCTCATGGAACAAGATCCCAAGGGAGGAAGTTCCAGAATTCATTAAATTGATGGCTAAATGAAATCACCAAACATCCAATTCCTCTAATCTTTCTGCACAAGCATCCTCTTCCTGTCAGCTAATGTCCTTAGATTTGACCCCTTTTGGTGTTACTGATGAGCTTTTAGCATCCCACCCTCACATAACCATCTATGTGTCAAGAAGAAAGAGGATGTGAACCTCTCTAAGAGGGATGAAATCTTTTTCAGAGGCTCCTAGATTTCCTCAACGGAGTCCTTGTCTGAAATTATATAACAAAATCCTTCTTAAATTCTTCTTAAATCAGGCTTGAAAGGAGTGAACTGCCCTGATATTCAGTAATCAAGATTCACCCTCTAGGTAGGTCTTAAGGAGGAGCCCCTTTTTCTAAAGCAGGTAGCCACCTGGTGTCTTAGGTAAATCTGTGGTTAGATTAACAAAGAAAAATTAAGGAAGAATGGATATTAGGTAGGTGACCAATAGTGTTGCTCTAGAGCACAAAAGCATTATTTCAAAGGAGCTAAAAATAAACACTAAGAGGAATGTGATGTTGGGCAAAATGGGATGTTTGGTACTATTTCCCATTTGCAGAATCATCATCACTATTTAAAACTTGTTAATCCTTCCAATGATTAGTATTGCTGTATGATTAATACATAGTTAAGACTGAGCATTTCAATGGAAGCATCATTATAGTCATGAAAGACTAGAAAATACATTGGGCGCCTGGGTGTCTCAGTCAGTTAAGTGTCCAACTTCAGCTCAGGTCATTAGTTGTTTCAGATCCTCTGTCCTCCTTCCTCTGCCCCCCGCCTCAAAAATAAATAAACATAAAGAAAATATATATGGAGAAGAAAAATAATGCTTTCTAGTATTAGCAAGGGACATACTTGAGTACTCTTGATGTAGCTAAAGAGAATAAGAAAATTTTAACATATTGGGGCAGTAAATAGTTTCTATTACAGTATAAAAGAAAGTTATTTGTTAGTCTACACTCAAATGCTGTTCTTAAAAATCTATCAATGTGTATTAAATATCCTGGTTCAAAATTAGCTCTAACACTAAGAAGATATTCAAATGTAGAATATTATCCCTAAGTTGTTATTAAGAAAACATAATGGCATTAACTACATTGTAACTTTTAGGTGTGGAAGTTTTAGCATACAGAATCATTAACAGCCTTTTTTTTTTTTTTTTTTTTTTAAGGATGGATTCCCCAGCTAAAAATTTGTGCTTATAATTATAACAATAATACTTTGAGATTTTAAAATAAGTAGAGAATTCAGTAACAGGAAAACTTGTCCTTTGTAGTATCAGTTAAATACTGACACATCCAATATTAATGTGGTAGAAATGTATCTTAGCTCAAATCAGACCTGCATCATTGCTACCTCCTGATATCACCTACAGGGCATCCTTCTGGCCAGTAGACATAGTTCTGGGGGCATAATAGAGATACATTTGTTTGAACAACAGATGCCTGAGGTTGGCTGACTTGGAAACCCCTTAGAGCTAACAACTGCAGTGAATTCTCCATCAACTTTTATTTTCTATTTCCTCAACTTTAACACCTTGACCTTAATACCAGCAAATGGAGTATAAGTCTTTTGACTTATTCAGAGTTTGTTGCACACTTTGCACATTTGGTTTGGATGAATCATTGACTAGGTGGCTATTGTTATAAGACAGATAATGAGTGGGTAGTAGTGAAGTTATCTTAATGTCTGGAGAATCTTCTTTTATCCCCCGGAGTTCTAAGTTCATTTTCTTCTCTGATCTTCAAATAGGTTCTAAAATTCCACCTTTTTATAGAAGACTTAATAATAGGAGGAAAACCAAAAATTCAGTTGTGACCTTACCTAGTTAAACATTAAACCCTAATTAGCTGTCATTGTTCACTGTCTCAAAAAATTAAACAGAACTTCTTTTTATTTATTTATTTTTTAATTTTTTTCAACGTTTATTAATTTTTGGGACAGAGAGAGACAGAGCATGAACGGGGGAGGGGCAGAGAGAGAGGGAGACACAGAATCGGAAACAGGCTCCAGGCTCCGAGCCATCAGCCCAGAGCCTGACGCGGGGCTCGAACTCCTGGACCGCAAGATAGTGACCTGGCTGAAGTCGGACGCTTAACCAACTGCGCCACCCAGGCGCCCCCAGAACTTCTTTTTAGAATGTATATTCTTCTATTCTTGCTTTTTTCTCCCTAATCTCATCTTTGCAGTGATGATTAATGTATGACAGATATTATTAATATTAATTATAATTATTTGTATATAATTAATTACATATTATAAAATTAATTATATAATTAATATAAGTATAATTCTATTAATTAATATTAATATTAATATATGACAGATTTTGGGGGGTACAGTTCAAATATCACATTCTACCCCACTGCCCTCATAAATATGTGCTTACTGGTCAGCTGACACATTGTACATGTATATCAAATCACTCCCTTATAGAAGAACAGAATTTTTCCTTATCTTTCATTCATAAAACTCTTCTTACACAAATATGATTTGGGTAAAATTAGAGCTTTCCATGTCCATATGTGAAGTTAGTGGAACTTCTAGCGTTTCGTGCTTTTTGAACCTCTGGTCAAGTCAAAAAATGAAGTAGGATGCATGAGGGTTAATTTTCCCAAAGAATATGAATTCCTTGGAATTAGAACAAGAGTAAGGAATATTTCTGCAGCATATTATAGCAGACTGCAGAAATGTTAACTTTGTTGGGTAATGTTATCTTTGTTGAGATTCAGACATATTTGGGCATTCTTAGAATCCTGGTGAGGAATTCCATAAGAAAATTTCTTTTGCATGACATCTGAGGTGAACCTTAGGAAAGAACTCTACTGGGGAACAGAAATGTCTGAAGCATGTCATAGAAAAATAGTGTAACAGACCAACCTGACAGTAACAGGAGGAGATAATTCATCCCAAGAGAAGGAATAGCTGTGCATGAGAGTTAAGTGTTTAAACTAGAGTCATTGTAGAAGGGGAATTGTGATTCTGATTACACCATGATGAGTACTTTCAGTCCAATCTCATAGATACCAAGGAGAAAAAAGACTATAAAAGAAAAAGTGTACAGAAAAACTGTATAAAACACTGGTTTATAAGCAGCTCTGATTTAGGAGCTTTCTAGCAGAATACTGCAAAAGAGCAAGAGGCCTTTTTTTTTTCTGTTTGTGACAAATTGCCACATATAAGTAGGGCACCATGACAGGCTAGGTCATTGATTGTGGGGCCTGGTATATTAGTCCGGGTTCTCTAGAGAAGAAAAGAAAAGAAAAAAAAGAAAAGAAAGAAAAGAAGAAAAGAAGAAAAGAAAAAAGAAAAGAAAAGAAAAGACATAAGAAAAGGAAAGAATTTATTGTAAGGAATTGGCCCACACGATTATGGAGACTGAAATGCAAAATCTGCAGCGTGGGAAAGCAAACTGAAGACCTAGGAGAGCTGATGGTGCAGATGAAATCCAAAGCAGCCTATTGGAGAATTTTCTCTTCTTGGGGAAATCAGTCTTTTTGTTCTATTCAGCCCCTCAACTGAAAAGGCCTACCTACACTATGGAAGGCATTCTACTTTACCCAAAGTTCACCAACGTAAATGTTAATTTCATCCAAAACCACTCTCTAAGTTGACACATAAAGTGAAACATCACAATTGCCAACAACTGATGGGAGAAGATAGGTTTAATGAGCATTCCTTGGGGACTCCTGAAAATACTGGTAAGTAAAAAGAGGACCCTGTAGGTTGTTATTCTATTACAATAGCAGGGTTAGTGGAATTCAAATCATTATAATTATTTAATTTCATACCATCATGTAAAACAAATGATTAGGGCCAATGCAAATTCCACTTACAAGTTTTACATTTGCACAATGGGAATCTTGGGCTATAAACCATTAAAAGGTTAGACAGTGTCTGATTTAGAATGTTTAGCAAAATAACATGTTTTTAACATAATATTTAATGACTATTTTTGCTAAAAGGGTGACATTAGAGTATTTAAGAGCATAATAGAATGAGTACATGGGCTCAAACACTGGTTCTAACGGCTGTGAGGCTTTCTGTAAATTTACTTGATGTTTCTATGCTTCAGTTTCCTTATGTGAAAATAGATATATAACCTTTTTACATGGTTGTTAAGAAAAATAAATGAGACAATATTGAGCATTTGGAACAATTTTTGTACATAGCCAATACATGTTGACTATTGTTCCTATAATAATTTTAACAGTGTAATTAAGCTATCTAAATGTTTAACTAATTATCAATCCATCCATTTGTCTGCATATATTATACAGCCAAAGCTTTACCAAAAGATAACATTTAACAGTATTGGGAGGACTGGTTAACAACAGCATGAATGTGGAGCTATGACAAGTGAAGGAAATAGTTAATAATATCTGTATTTTGTACTTAATTGGTTTATAATAAGGTAAAATAAAATTTTCTGTGTGAATATGTTTTATAATCTATATAGTATGGATTATATTCAGTGGACACCAGCATACAAGCAAAGTTCCTTTCTTCTTTGTTTTTATTTTAATAGAGTTTATTTTTTAGAGTAGTTTTAGGTTCAAAGAACAATTGTGCAGAAAGTACAGAGATTTTCTATATTCCACTTGCCACAATACATGCACAGCCTCCTTGATTATCAACATTCTTCCCAGAATGGTATAATCAAGCCAACTGACAAACTTACATTGACACTGACACACTGTTATAATGTAAGATTCACTCTTGGTATTGTACATTCTAGGGAATTGGACAAATTTATAATGACATGTATCCACCATTATAGTTTCATAAAGAGTAATTTACTGTCCTAAAATCCTCTCTGCTCTATTCATCCTTCATTCTCCCTTAACCTCTGGCAGCCACTGATCTTTTTTACCATCTCCACAGCTTTGCCTTTTCCAGAATGTCATATATAAATATCATATACTTGAAATTATTTGGTATACAAACTTCTCAAATTGGCTTCTGTCACTTAGTTATGTACACTTACATATCCTCCATGTATTTTCATGGCTTGATAGCCGTTGTGTGTATGTGTGTGCTAAATAACAGCCCATTGTCTGGATGTACCTCAATTTATTTATCCATTCACCTACCGAACTATATCTTGGTTGCATCCAAATTTGGGCAGTTATGAATAAGGCTGATATAAACATTTGTGAACAGGTTTTTGTGTGAACATAAATTTTTAACACTTTGGGGTATATGCCGAGGCACACATAATTGTGCAATGTATGGAAAGAGTATGTTTAGTTTTACAAGAAACTGCAAAACTGTTTTCCAAAGTGACTATACCAGTTTGCATTCTCCTCAACAATGAATAGAGTTCCTTTTGCTCCACACCCTCACCAGAATTTGGTGTTGTTAGTGTTGTAGAGTTTGGACATTTTAATAGGTGTATAGTGGTATCTCGTTGTTGTTTTACTTTGCATTTCCCAATGATAATGATCTTTTCATATGATTGTTTGCCAGTTGTACATCTTCTTTGGTGAGGTGTCTGTTAAAGCCTTTGGCCCATGTTCTAATAACATGTTGTTTGTTTAGCCCATGTTGTTTGTTTTCTCACTGTTGAGCTTTAAGAATTCTTTGTGTGTTCTGAATAACAATATTCTGGCAAACAAGTCTTGTAAATATCTTCTCCCAATCTGCAGCTTGTCTTTTCATTCTCTGTGTTTTTTGTCTTTTCAATCTTTTGAAAATGTCCTTTACAGAGAAGTTTTTAATTTTAATGGAGTCCAACTTATCAATCATTTCTTTCATGAATCTTGCCCTTAGTGTTATATGTCAAAAGTCATCACCAAATGCAAGGTCATCCATGTTTTCTGCTATGTGATCTTCTAGGAGTTCTATAGTTGTGCTTTTGCATGTAGGCTTGTGAAACATTTGTAGTTAATTTTTAGTGAAGTGCGTAAGGTTTGTGTCTAGATTTATTTTTTTTTCATGTGATATCCTAGTTATTCCAGCATCATTTATTGCCTTTCTTTTTTATGTGTGAATAAGCTTTTTATCCAAAAAATGTCTATTTATTCATCAGCAATCAATTTTTGAATCACTCATACATACAAGATACTACACACTATACTTTCAAAATGAAAGAAAAAAGACATATTCCTTGTCCATAAGGAACTCCATTATCATAAAATATACAGAGAAGTAAATTAATAATTAAAATAAAATCACACATGTGTATATATTCCTGTGAGGCAAACGATTACTCCTATGTATTGGTAAATATAAATTACAATGCACACGTATATTACAACATGACATTGTAGACAGCTTAAGTACAGAAGGACTTGATGGGAATGATCATCAACAGGATTATAAAATATACTATCTCCAGTTTAGGAGAAAAAAATCTGTTAATTTACCCATGTAAACAATACTTACTAGATTACTATTAAATGGAAATCACTGAGGTGGTTGGGGTAAAATATTGAGTAAAATCAAATACAAATCCTGACGTCATGGAGCTTAGAAATATGGCAGAGATAGAAACATAACTGGTCATAACTCAAGGACAAGTAAGGTACATGCACTAAAAACATCTACAAGAGTACAGAAAAGAAATGATGAAGAAAAGAAGAAATGATGGTTAAAAGCAACAGTGGACAAAATTGCTGTTGCCTTAGCAGGAATCAACGTATACACTAGCAGTCAAGTAGTATTGTAGTGGTAACTGCTACAGCTTGGCAGGTATTAAATGATAATTTCAGTTACACATGTCCTCAGTGAAGTTGTAAAAAGTACATATTTTATTAAATCTCAGCTTTTGAGTACATATTTCTAATATGCTGTGGGACAAAATGGAAAGTATGCATAAAGTACTTCTGCAGCATACTGAATATGATGGCCACCTAAAGGAAAGCCCTTGTGTGATTAGGCTGTGAGCTGAGCTAAAAACTTCACGAAACATCATTTTTCCTTAAAAGAATGACAAACTGATAAACTATGGATATTTTGACTTGGGCATTTGTCAGATTTTCTCAAAAATAAACAAGTGACTAACTGATAGTATATGCTGACAAGGGAGACAAAATTGAGTTTTCAAGAGAATATTAAAATTTTGGAAAACTTTTATCTGTCACTATGAGCTTGTCAGCTTCATAATATTTAAATATGCTTTGATGAGATCAAAGTTGCTATTAATGAATGTGATTTTTTTATATTATGTAATGAAATGTGTCAATATTTAATAGATTTTCAGAAATCAATGAACTATATTTTCCAAATGACCAACAAATTGTTATAAAATCATGCATTGGTAACATTCATTCAGACTGCAATATTGATCAATGAATATTAGTGCAATACAGTATAAATTTTAATCAGTATGGTTTCAGACTTTGCAGTGTAATCAACATTCAAGAAGCTATCTCATCAGTTTTTGGTGTTATATCAAAGAAGACTATCCATGATCATACGAAAAGACTATTAAAATATTCTTCCATTTTTGGGGGCACCTGGGTGGCTCAGTTGGTTGAGTGTCTGACACTTGATTTCAGTTTAGGTCATGATCCCAAGGTTGTAGAATTAAGCCCTGCATTGGGCTCTGCACTGAGTGTGAAGCCTGTGTGGGATTCTCTCCCTGTCTCTTTCTCTCTTTCTCTCTCTCACTTTTCCCTTCTTTCCTGCTCATGGTCTCTCTCTCTCTAAACAAAACAAAACAAACAAAAAATATTCTTCCATTTTCTAACTATATATTTTTATGAGTGAATTTGATTTTTTTAATACTGCTACCAAAACAATATACTGCAATAGATTGAATGAAGCAGATATAAGAATCCAATTGTCTTCTTTTCAAGCAGACATCAAAGAACTTTGCAAAATGTAAAACTGTCACTCTTCTAATTTTTAAAATATTTTTTTCATAAAAAGTGTTTACATGTAGACATGCAGTGGATTTAGTATCACCAGCTTAAATAAGTTATTAACATATTTTTTTTTAATTTTTTTTTCAACGTTTATTTATTTTGGGGACAGAGAGAGACAGAGCATGAACGGGGGAGGGGCAGAGAGAGAGGGAGACACAGAATCGGAAACAGGCTCCAGGCTCTGAGCCATCAGCCCAGAGCCTGACGCGGGGCTCGAACTCACGGACCGCGAGATCGTAACCTGGCTGAAGTCGGACGCTCAACCGACTGCGCCACCCAGGCGCCCCAGTAAGTTATTAAAATATTTTAAAAATTTTATAGCTTTAATTTATACTAGATTTAACCCACATAAATAAAAGTTCCTTTGGGACTTTGTGCCGGTTATCACTTATGGCCTCTCAGCTCTGAATCCACTCTGCTCTATGATAATAGAGTTATTCCTTGTAAATATTTCTCCTTTGCCAGTCAATGGGAAGTTAAGGTTGGTTTATAAGAACACTGGAGTGACACTAGAGGTGGAGGAGTTTCATTGCCAGATTTCTGGAGAACATGCTTTCTGTAGCTTTCAATGTCAGGCAGCAGTGGTGTAGTCAGGACCCCCAGACACCACAACATCTGCAGCCCAGCCCAGATCACTACTCTTTTCATCCTCGCTTTAGCTCTGCACGTGCACATGCCAGAGGTCCCATCAATCTGCTATTTAGTGAGCAGATCACTCTACCTGTATTGCACACAGCCCAGGAATGCACAGAGTCTACTAGGTTTGTAAAGAGGAGGCCTCTCTAGCCCCTGGTTTCGGCAGTTCTGGCAGTGATACTCTGACTTCCTCTACAAGCCTGGCTACTAGCTTCAGCTCACCTGCTCCTCAGAGGGATCTTTCACTTTGTCCAGTGACTCTGGAACAGCTCTTCCAGACAACTGAGCAAAATTCTACTATCTAGTTGGTTTTTTAGAACTTCAACAAGGTCTGAGTCCCAACCTTGGGGACAGGATTCCCTTTTCAAGTTTGTTCTTTTTGGGGAACTCTCTCTCAGTCCCAAGGTACCCTTAGACTTTATATAGTACATATAAAGATAGACAGGTAACTAACTCTATCTTTATATTTAATCTAGTATAAAAGCTTGATAATAATTATTTACATTGAACTTCCACTATTTAAATTACTGTAAGAGGTTTCTGACTCATTGCTGGACCCAGAGTCCTCAATAATTTCTGAGATGGTAAAAGTGTCCTGAGATCAAAAAGTTTGAGAATGACTGCTACAGGACAGTAAAAAAGTAAATGAAGGTGATGAACACTGCATAGAAGGACTAGGGAACAATATTATTCAAAGCACTTGTCCCTGTAACAATCATTCCATTCTAGGAAAAGCTTGGAAATTGAAATGTCTCCTGAAATTGAAGAGAGATATCTTCTTGTGGTTGGAAGAACTTTTTATCCTATGGTTTCAGTTAATAAAACATATTACTTCTGAGACATTTAAAAAAATACATACTTATCTTTCTCCACAACTCATTTCTCCTTTGGTCCTTCATGTTTCAGTTAATAGCCCAGAATCTGCCCACTTCTTCCCTCTTTTATTACTATTATTCCTAAACCAAGCACCCATCATTGCTTACCTGTTTAACAACAATGGCACCCTAACTGGATCTCAGGCTTCCACTCTTACCTCTTTCAGAATAATATCTACTCAGCAGGCTGACATCTACGTAGCAGCTAGGGTGATTCTGCTAAAATTTAAATAAAATGATGCCACTCCCCTATCAAAACCTTCCTGTGGTCCCCCCATATAGCTCAGATTAAAATCCAAAATCTTCACAATGGCCTAAAAGTTTCTGCAAAATCTTTCCTTCATGATCTCTCTGTCCTCACCATCTGGTATTATGCTGGCACTACTGTTCCAGCCATACTTGCCTCCTTGAAAACATCTCTGTGCTCTAACACAAATGTACTCCTTGATGACAGGATTTTTTTTTTTTGAATTTTGTTTATTTCTATAAACTCAGCATCCAGGACAATACTTAAAAAAATTAGTTGGTTTATAAATCTTTTTTTTTCATAAAATAGTAAAACCAGTCTAAGCTGAAATGCTATAGAAATTTAGATTGAATCTAACACTGTAATTTTCTCTGAAGTGAAACCTAATTCCCAAATTTGTCTCTGGTTATGAATATTTTCTTATATTTTACATCCAAAGGGATACTGTGGTTTCATTTCAGGTTAAAACTATATTCCCAAGATAGTGTCAGAATTAAACATGAATTAGAACTAAGATGTTTAATTAAATCATTCAAAAAACATTCATTGAATGCTCTCTTCGGCAGCACATATACTAAAAAACATTCATTGAACATTTGCCACATTTAAGATACTCTTTTAGCTACTGTGTAAGCCAAGATGATGCAAATATGATCCCTGTCAGTGATATGGAAGATAAAATAAAGTATATACAGTGGACAATTTCTCTATCAAAATGGCAGATGGTTCAAACATTGTAAATCACTGCTTGCCATCTCCAATCTAAAAAAAAAAAAATTAAAAGAAAAGAAACATAGAAACAGGTCAATGAGCATACAGCCTTGACCAAAATAAAGAGGACTGCTCAGAGGCACTGAATTTGTGCAACATTTTTTAAAGGCATCCAAGTGAAATTCACCACAACCAATAAGCTAAGGACCCAAATAGAATGTCATAGCCCACAAGGGAGATCAGGCAGCCCAGAAGACAAATGGGAGAATTCTGTCCCCAGACTAAAGCACACAACTAATGACCAGCAATGACTTCCTCTTCTGAGGAAGATCAACACCATGAATTAGAGGAAAAAAAATCAAATGTACAAAAATGCCCAAGAAAACAAAATTAATTTATTAATCCAGAAATAGATTTTAAATAAATTAAAATTAATAGGTATGTGTGTTTTATTCTCATTTACTAACAGGATGTGTAATTAGAAAACATACTCTTTCATATGTATCATGGAGACTTAGAAATTCAAAGAGAAAGATCTGTGTGAGAAAGTGAGTTAGGAAAATCTTTTGGGAAAAGTTAGGTTTTTAACCATTTGTCATAGCAAACATGAGATTTAGAGTGATGGAGAAGAAAGACAACATCCATTTCACTTAGGCATTATGAAGGCATATAGGGAAGGCTGAACTTTCTAAAACAGAGGACTGGTGTTAAGAGGAAGCTAAGAATCAAATTTCAAGGCAGAGACAAGGGAAGTTTGAAAACTTTGAATTTGAGTTAACATAACAGAAAATACTGTATGATCATTAGTAGACAAAAAAACATGTCCCTGGATAGTAGAGAACCAGTTTTAAAGACATTTGCTTTTCAGTACTGAAAGGGAAGTAGTAGCAAGTGATAGAAAGAAGAATCTTAAGTGTAGGAAGGGTTAATGAATACTTTTGTAAGTCTGAAAATTTTCCCTAGGTTGTTAACATCACGCATTTTCTTTCATTAATGTTACACATTTTCAAAATAGTCATCAGTTGATAAATATCATCTATGGACATTTTAATAAATGGGGTTCTTTTGTTGGCACTTTTCCTATTGATCAGTAAGGTCTATGCACTCTGATATTGAGTGGGTTTGGATTTACTGTGAACATGAGGGAAAAGCAAGAGTGAATGCATGAACATAGTACAATACTTGCTGTATATCCTTACTTTGAAATGGGTTCTTATACAGCAATACTAATTGAAATGGAATGTGGTACTTTGAAGTGGGGGTGAAGTCATAAAACAAAAAAGAAATGCAAAACAAAACTCAAAAATCGAGGATATAAAGCAAGGGGCACCTGGGTGGCTCAGTCGGTTAAGCATGAGACTTCAGCTCAGGTCATGGTCTCATAGGTTCGTGAGTTTGAGCCCCGTACTGGGTGAGCTCCAGCCCCATTCCCGTTGAGCTTGAGTCCTTCATCATATCGAGTGAGCTCAGCTCTGCTTTGAGATTATCTCTGTCTCCCTCTCTCTGTGTCCCTTGTGGGATTCTCTCTCTCTTTCTCTCCCTCTCTGTCCCTTATTCACTTGCGTGTGCACTCTCTTTCTCTCAAAAAAATAAATAAAAATAATAATAAAATAAAATAAAACAAAACACAAAAGCCAACATTGAAAACATACGTTGTTAGCCTTGGAACTGGGTCATGGAGACGCTTGAATAGGCCTTGAGGAGGCTGTTGGGAAGGCTTAAAATTAAGTAAGGAAGCTGTTATTAGAACCTGGAGGAAAACAGATTCCTTGTTACATACTGATGAGGAATTAAGCAAAACTGGCACCTGCAGTAATATGGAAAATAGACAAAGTAACTAATGACATGAGAGATCCAGCTAAGGAGATTTTTAGGCAACATGTTCAAAGTCAATTATATTCTGAAACTGTGCATCATAAAATGAGAATACAGAATGATGAAATAGAACTTAACTTAGTTTTTCAGGTAGAACATAGAGAAAATATGAGAATCAGGATTTTTCTGGTTTCAAAATATAAGAACTCACCCCCAGTGCAGATCCTCCAAGAAGCAGATGTCAAAATAGGATTAGACTGCAATAGACTTATGGTGGGGGAGGGGTGGTGGTGGTGGAAATAGCTGTGAGGGAAAAAGAGAAGGGAGCCTAGGGAGGGAGGGAGAGGTGGTAGACTGTCATGCAGGCATGACACCTATAAAGGAGAGAGGAAAGAAGACTGCATATGCAGAAGTAGAATCTTAAGACTATAGTGAAGTTCTAAGAAATTTTAACCAGGCCAAAGTTGCTGCGAATTAAGATTGTGGTACAAAAATGCTGGTACCAACAGATGGCGGTCATCTGTCAATTAGAATCCCCGCAGCAGGAAATATGGGTTTTGCACTTTTTTTTTTTTTCAACGTTTATTTATTTTTGGGACAGAGAGAGACAGAGCATGAACGGGGGAGGGGCAGAGAGAGAGGGAGACACAGAATCGGAAACAGGCTCCAGGCTCTGAGCCATCAGCCCAGAGCCTGACGCGGGGCTCGAACTCACGGACCACGAGATCGTGACCTGGCTGAAGTCGGATGCTTAACCGACTGCGCCACCCAGGCGCCCCTGGGTTTTGCACTTTCTTAGCAACCACAGTTCACTGCTTACACTGCACAGTATACTTCTCTAGACGTTCCAGGAGCACTTCTCTGTGGTTCCCTGGGACCTATTCTTCCTGAGAGTAAACTTAGAAGGGGAGATGAACTATAGCTCCCACCATAGTAGCCTATCTTGGAGCCATCAAGAGGAGTCCTCTCCCTTCTCCACTACCCATCCTAAACAACTCTCACTCTCAGAATTTTCTTGGCTGCTTTGGTGGCCCACTAGTGACTAAACCTTAATTTCTGAGAAGCTGAACCCTTGGTAGTCCTATCCTTATCAAATCCAGGTGGTTACATATGCCCATTCACAGTTGCGATGGAACAAAGGAAGGCCAGGAAGTACCCAAGTCCGTCACCTGCATTCCGCATATATCTATGTCCTCATTGAGTAAAAAGTAATTATTGCAGTGACTGGGTGGCTTAGTTGGTTAAATATCTGACTCTTGGTTTGGGCTAAGGTCATGATCTCATGGTTTGTGGGTTGTAGCCCCAAGTCGGGCTCTATGGGGGTTCTCTCTGTCCCTCTCTCTCTGCCCCTCCCCTGCTTGTGTGTGCTCTCTCTCTCTCTCTCTCAAAATAAATAAATAAACTTATAAAAAGTAATTATTGAATAAAACCCAATTATTCTTAGAAATACTCTTTTACCTACTGGTCTCTAGATATAAAATATCCCAAGTGTTGTCAAATGCCCCATGGTACACTCCCATCTTTTTAAGTGTTTGCTCTAACTCTATGCTTTCACTGTGTTTTTAGAAGACTGCTTCTGCATTCTACCTATCCATCTATTCTGGAGAGTGTGACATGTGACAAAGCCAGTGGATACTATGGTCATAAGCCTACTCTAGCATCTCTATTGCTATGAAGTATGTCCCCAGGCCAGATGTTCCCCTGTATGGTATCCCATAAGCATTTGAATAATGTTGTTAACTCACACTTTTCTAGAAGGAAATGCAAACCCATATTCATAATAAGTCTATATACCTATGATGATGAACCATTGGCCTTTTCAGGATCAAAATGGCCTAATGCAGCTGATTTGCTTTCAAGTGCATGGTTTGTCTCCATGAGGAAATAGTGCCATATTGGCAACTAGGCATTGATTTCTATCACTGATAAATTAGACGTTCGAAGGCAGCAGTCGCTAGATTACCTTGGTAAGTGGGTATCGGTGTTTTTGATCCTATATGTAGTTTTTATCTTTGCTACCATAACAATTCCCATCATGAGCACTACATCATTGTAGTTCTAGAGTGCATGGTGATGAAGGTTGGCTGTTGTCAACTGGCCAACTCATTTGGTGTCTTGTTTCTTCATTGTCATTTCCATGGTGGTAAGCATTAACATGTGGTATAAAAATCTCCAAATTCTGTGACTGAGCTAACTTGTTCATGAACTAAAGTGGGATTTTTTTCTTTTTCAGTTAGTCTTATAAGATCCCCCATACGGAAGCCATAGTGAAAGCTGGAGCAAGGTGCTATTGCAAATATGAAGGGTGACATGAGGATGTGGACTTCCCACTCATGCAGCTTATTCATGTCCTCTGTTTGTGTTTTGTTCCAAGCCTGGATATTCTGCTTCTGAATCTGTCCACCTCTGACTTGGTGAGTCTAATCGAATCCAACTCATAATAGGAAGTTCCAAATTCACAGTCAATTTATGCTCCAAAGTCAAGCATTTTATCTCTATCATAATAAGTAACACATACAACAAGAACTGCTTCTCAGATGGGGTATAATTCTCTACCAGAAATGGCATCACTTTTTCCCATACTTCCAGGGGTCTGAAATTTTATACTTTCACTCAGACTTACCATGAGCTTTATCCCACATTTTTCCCACTGCTGATGCCTCCAACACTACAGTGTCTGTCAGATTTTATACTCCAACTATGGTGACCAGCCACATTGGTTTCTCTAAGGCTTTCTTGGTTTTAGCATTGAAAGTCTCATGTCCCAGGCCAGGAACACTGAGATAGCTGGTCACACTACAAGTAACAAAAATGCTTGCTTGCAGGCCCCACAAAAAGCTAGTCTTCCATGTTATTCTGTAGATGGGGTGAAGAAGTATTCTTAAGTGTAATACATGTTGTCTCCAGAACTCTAAGGGGCTTATTACCATATGCTGTGTGTTAGAGCACACAAGATGCAAGAAAGCATCTTTTATTTTGAAGGAAATACCTGGCATGTCTCTGAGGACAAAATTTCACTGAAGAGGTAGGTATCTGAATTCTGTAGCTGTTATGTCTCAGCTTCTGAGGCTCATGTGACTTTACCTGGCCTGTAGGCTGCCAGCCACCTCTTACTCATTTTGTCCACCAGTATGGCATAATCAATGTAATGATCTGTGTAATATTCTTTGGGATGTCTAGGCATAAGTATTATATTCGGACTATAGTATGGCAGAAAGTAAGAATATTAACATAGTCCTGAGGCGAACTGTAAATGAATGTTGTTATCTAACTGACATGAATGCAAACTGTTTGATAGCCTTTTCTAATCTGAAACTAATACAGTTGTCAAATTAGTGGTCACAAGCAGAGTACCTGAACTCTTGCTAATTTGTTCATGCAATGATATCACATCTGGCGCAGCAGCTGTCCTTGGTTAAGCCTTCAGTAGTCTACAGTCATTATTCAGAATCCATCAAGTTTTTGGAGTGGTCATACTGGTGAATTAAATGGAGGTTATATATAATAAGACCATCACCCTTGCATTCTTTTGGTCTTTAGTTTTAAACTCTATTCATTCCAGGATATGATACTGTTTTTGATTTACTCTCGTAAAGGTCAGGAGTTGGGGGTAGTTTCAGAGTTTTCTACCTGGCCTCCACTGTGAAATTCTTACTCTCAGTATTATGTGTGTAAGTTATTCTAAGAAACAGACAGAAAGAAGGGATTAAATATGCAAGAGATTTACTCAAGTAAATACTGTGAGGGAAAAGAGTGGGGAAGCCATAGGAGATGGGGAAAAAAACATCTGATTGTGATGCAGGTCTGTCCACTGTGAAGGAGAGAGAGAAAAAGTATTGGAGAGGCAGATTACCCAACTATAGTGCAGTTCTAAGAAATTTCTGCTGGGCAGATAAGGAGTCATCAAGCCAAAGTTCCCCATTAGGAGAGTATTTCCTCTTACAGGAATATGCTTAATTTAGTACCCTTGCCACACTTAGTCACTGAGAACAGCCCATGGGAAACATGGCCATATTACTTACATAGTAGATTCTGTGTGTCACAGCTGGGATTATCTGTCAATGAGCTTCACCTGGCAAGACATCTGAGTGGCATGTTTTTATGGCTACCACACCCACTACCGCCAGCTGAGTATTTCCAAGTACTGAAAGGCCTCAAGGCAAATCCAGGATACCATCAGCAAAATATGGTTTCAGGCTAAAAATTAAGCAATGGATGACTATAACATACTTTGTATCACTTCTGAAAGATTTAAGGTGTGCAGCATAAACACTTTCAGTGTATAAAAAGTCTCTCTTAGGCTTGTTTTGTTGAACACCAAGGGTTCTAAGACTCATAGGGATTTTTGTCATAGCACCTTTACAGGGAGCACAAGAAAGAAAAATTAGTAGGTGTGGCTTTTGTCTAATGCAGTAAATGATAAATCAGCACACAAGAACAAAAACATATAAAATTAAAAAAAAATTAGAGCAGCTTAGATGGAAAGAGACAGAGACAGGGCAAAAAAAAAAAAAAAGGCTCTGAACCCCTCTTCCCCTATTTTTCCAGGCAGGACTTAGGTTGAAACAGCTGCACAGGTGCACGTATGGGTTGCCTTTCAGAGGACAGAGGACAGAACAAGAACCCGGAGGGAGCTCATAGTCATGGAGAATTCCATAACCACGGGCCAGGAGATAGGACTGGGCTGTAATCTAGAAATTGGCAACTCCTACTGGCTGAATCTTAGAAAAGCTATGGGACAGTGACTGCTGTGTACTTCCTGTCCTTCTCATGTTCATCTCTGAATAGGAGTGCCACTGCAGTTACCCTATGCCTACCTTACTATTGTACTTGGGTGTGTGAAACAAGATAGCACATTTCTTTAGTTCACCAGCTTTAAGACCAAGAAAAACTAAACTCAAGGACTATACTAGAGGGATCACACTGAGGAGCATCATCCATACCTGGACTGTATTTAGATGACAGAATCTTGGCTCAATTTTGAACCTAGTCCCATAAAGAGTTTAGGCATTTTGAAAGTCTTGACAAAGCCTGATTCTATTTTTCATATGTGATAAATATAAATAATTTGTGGCCAGATGAAATTTTGTTGGCTTTTTAAAATCATGGTAAATTACTTCAGCCTCCTTCCATGAGAGGTCATTTTATGTCCCCTTGCCATGATTATGGGTAAGGTGTGCATTTGCTTCAAGTAACAGAGACCAGCAGAAGTGGTCCTATGTGACTAGGATTAGTTTATGAAAACTCATGTGGCTTCTTCCACATTCTCATGCTCATTCATATCACATTCTTTCTTGGAACCCAGCCATTATATTATGAGAATATCAAGCCACATAGAAAGCTTCTTGTAGGTGTTCCAATTGACAGATCCAGTTATGCCTATCCTTTGAGTCATCCTATCCTTGGTATAAGAAAGTCCTGAGAAGAAAGCTCTAGATGATTCCAGTCCCCTGCTGCTCAAATATTCCCAGGTAAGCCCCGACACTGTGAAGCAGTGTTCTGTCCTATTTCTTGGCTTACAGAATCCTGAAGTGTAATAAAATAGTGTTATTTTCTACTCCCAGTTTTGAGTGGTTTGTTTCACAGCAGTAGTAACTAGGATGTCATCTAATATTCCTTATTGGAAAAGCTGAAAACAAAAAAGGTTAGGGGAGTTTGGGTAGCTCAGTCAACTGAGTGTCTGACTGTTGATTTTAGTTCAGGTCATGATCTCAGGGTTGTGGGATCAAGCCCCACATGAGGCTTCATGCTGAGCATGGAGCCTGCTTGGGATTCTCATTCTCTCTCCCTCTGCCCCTTTCCCCCAGTCTCTCTCTCTAAAATAATAATAATAATAATAATAATAATAATAACAATAATAAAAATATATCTATAATACAATAAAAAACAAAAAAGTTAAGTTCAAAATAAGTCTCTAACTTAAAGACTCTCTTCCATATTCCAAATCAGTTATTTGTTTTTTTCCCCCAAATATTTGCAACTACAGAACTTATAGGAGTCCCTAAATCACATACTTCTCCTAAACCATATTCTTGACTTTGGAATTTGAAAGATACACCTACAACAATGCTACTAGAAAGTTTATAATCCCCAAAGAGTATGTTTTGGGATGAAAAACAATATTTAATAATTAATCTTGAGTCATTATTAAATAATTATTGATTTGACAATATTTCATCTTTAGGAAAAGGAGAAAAAAGAATATTTATGTTGTTAGAATATATTTAGAAATATAAATATCCACTGCATATTTTAAAATTCTAAAAAGCCAAAAAGCAAAGTTCAGTGTATGAGACACATGTATCTCCTCACAGAAGTGGAAGTATTTACATGTGGAAAAAGAGTCAACAGGGAGAGAGAAGTGAGGAGGGATGAGAAGGGAACCATATGAAGTATGGAAACACTTAGGGAAATTTTGCATGTTTCTATGGACCATATTTTCTAAAATTACAGAATGTGAAACTAGAATGCCATGTGATTTCTTATTCATCAATTAAAATTTAGTCAATTTCACTCTAGTAGGCATTTTCTTTTGAGCGGCAATATTTCTAGAGCTTAATGTGCCATTTGGGTGCTCAGAAGGGCCTTTGAACAGCCTGTGGTGATAGAACAGACCTTCACTCAGTGAAATCTTGCTAACAGCTGAGAGCAGAACATTGCATTTTGTACCCTTAAGATAATATAATTGTTGGGATGCAGTTACTCTTTCATCTTATAGTGATAATCAATCAATGATTGACAAGTCTAATTAGAAGCCTTGGTACCTACGGCATAATAGCACTTTCTAACAACGTTGTAGCCTGGAAAATCTTTTTAGCAATGCTATAATAAAAACATAATATTTTATAGATAATTCAATTTACATTGCTGCCATTATTGTTTGGAGATATAAAAAGGTTTTATTGGGGTAGAAGAATACTATCTTTCCAAGTACAAATATACCACTCTAATGGTTTTATGGTGTCTCCCAAGACCTCCGTATTTCTGCTTTAAAGGTTTGATGATTTTTCAATTTGGCAAAGATGGATTATTGTATGTGTACATTATCTTCAGAACATAGTGTATTTCAGGTGCATAGATATGTTTTTTGATGAAAAACTTTCCCCCTCCTCTTCCCAACTGAGGTAATTCATAATGGGATACAGTAATCAGAAGAGAAATGGCATCTGTTAAAAAATATGGTGCTTGGTTACAATGTCAAGATAAAATACCATATTTTGTTAGGCACTGAAAATAACTAGAAAAATCAGTGCTCATTTCTTTCTATAATATGACATGTGTTAAGAAGTCTCTGAACAGATTTTTTCACATTGAAATATCTTCAAAAATGTTAAACTTCAAACTGGATAATTACACTGTATATTTGTCTTTTAGCATTTCAATTAGGATCTGTTAATCTTGAACTTGTGTTACTTACTTTGTATGCAGAAGGAAAAAGTGGAATTACAGGAAGTATTAAACCGTTCTTTTTGTTCTAGATAAAATGATATAATAATGCACAAAGTGCTTTCCTTCACTTTTCTGATATTTCTTTTAGAAAATGAGGCTTTCCATCAAACAGAAAGTGATAAATTACTGAGAAGACATACTATTCTTTCTTGCAGTATGTAGACTGCATCAGACATGGATTTTCCTGAGATGCCAAAGGAAAAGACAGCATAAAAAATGCAATTATAATTTTGCTCCAAATATCCCAATACAGTAGTTTGAATTTAAATGCCTCCTTAGACATTCTATAATTTAGCAAACACACATTTTCAAAATAAAATTTAAAACTGAAAGGTACATGCAATATCTGGAAAAGCACCAAAAAACAGTCTTTAGCAATATGTGGATATAAAGCAGACTTGGGGATCCCTGCTTCAAAGGGATCAAGTGTAAAATACCACAGAACAAGTACAACTCAGCAATTCATTTTTTAAAGATGATTTTTAGATATTATGTAAAGTATGTATGTAAAGCTCTGCGCTGACAGCTCAGAGCCTGGAGCCTGCTTCGGATTCTGTGTCTCCCTCTCTCTCTGCCCCTCCCTGGCTTGTGCTCTGTCTGTCTGTCTCTCTCAAAATAAATAAACATTAAAGATTTTTTAAAAAAAGAATGAAAAGAAGTCACTCCTTGTTTTAAAAATATTTTAAAAGATTAGGGAAATTAACTTGAGATACATACTATAATATAGCTATATATTGTTTGGAATTTTCCATTGAACATAATTTTTATAATCTCTTTATTTGCTATTATGACTTTACATTTTTAATAATATTTTTCTAGGCTCTGTAAGAGCCTGAGCTTAAAGAAAAATAAACTTCAAAAATTTTAGGGTATGTTTTCAGAGCTAGAAGGACCTCCTAGATATTCACAATATTTACTTTGTCTCCATCATCCTGTTAGATATTCCAGCCCTTACATGAGTGTCAACTATATGCTCCATTCGTCATCAGTATCATCATCAGTAATTACATGCTGCAATCAGTATTCATTCACTGACCTCCAAAAGAGACTAGGTATAGGTAAGATTTATTTAGAAATATCATACTGCAAACTTAATTGAGAAGATAATTATTTATTGGAGATGCTTTTGTTCTATTTACTCCTTCTCAACTAATTTACTTTTTTTTTCTCTTATACTTTATAATACAACTTGCTACCTCCACCTGAATTTGCACAGTACACAAGTTTATTTAAAACAAAATAGTTTTGGATCCAATATCTTAGTTTAACCTCATAAAAATTTAAAGCAAGTAAATTAGAGTACATATTCGACCATGGAGGAAATGATGTGTGTTAGCTCATACACCTAGTTATGCCAGAGATAAAAGTGGAGACAGTTTCTTGATTTCTGGCCCATGTCTTTTCACTGGACTATAGTACTATCTATATCTATATCTACATCTATATCTATATCTATCTATCTATCTATCTATCTATCTATCTATCTATCTAAATTAATGTGCACTGCTTACCTTATAGTCAAGTAAAGCAAGAAAAAGAGGCAAGTGTCCAGATACTATGAGACTTAATGTCATTTTCTAACTTATCTTGACTTTCAGCAGTACTTTACAATTTTAATTTGAGGTCCTAAACCTAAACCTAAAAAGAGAGAGAGAGAGAGAAGGAGAAAGAGAGAGAGAGAGAGAGAGAGAGAGAGAGAGACAGGGAGAGAGAAACGTATGAATTCTATGTCTGATTAAGTTAAAAGAAAGCTGAAAAACAATATCAACAAAACTGGACATGGCTTTACTGTTTAAACTACCTTTTCAAAAAGTGGAGAAAACAAAATATAATATAAGCCCCCAATTTTATTTTAGTAGATATAAAAAGAAAACACTTAGCCTAATAAAGTATATCATATAGAAGCAGTCCTAAAGGATTTCAACACATATAATCAAGATTCTTTTAGGAGGAAATGTCTCATTGGTTTAAGAGAACGGGAAGAAATTATATTTTCAAGAAGATTTTTTCCATATGTGCTTGTAATAAAGGGTGCTCTTATTAGTTTGACATCTTTTTAAATTAGCCAACATGTTATAATTCCCTGTGTTTGTGTACAGTGAGATTTCATCTCTTTAACAAAAAAAAAAAAAAAAAAATCAAAGATTGTCCATATCATAAATAAATTACTCTGAAACAGATTGGAAAGGAATATGCCAAATATCCAGTCTGCTTTTCTGAGTTCATTGACGAAACTACACTATATCTGAGCATAAACCATAAGCATTATAATGCCCAATGCCATACCTGGCACATCTCAATTCCTCACATATGCTGTCTTCTCAGCAATGTTCCCTTACCAAATACTAACTTGGAGAACTATAAAGGACATCCATTACACTAAACACCTTTAAAAAACTCCAAAAACCCAACAAAACAATCAATAAACAAAAACCACTCCAAAGAGCCCATGGTGTCTGAATGAAAGGGCAACTAAATTTAATTTTGAAATTATTTGAACATTGAGATACATTGGGTGTTTCAAGGGAAAACTGAGAAGAACCATTACTGATAATACTCTTCAACCGTATATAATTAAATAAATCATTAATTTTCTATTTAAACTGCATTTCTTACAGCAACCATCTAATAAAGATGACTCTATTAGATTCAAATATTATTGAAGACAATTAAATCCTGTCTGGATACAAACTGCTGCCTACAACTTTTCATATACAAGTTGAAACTGTTCACTTAATGGGAAATTATGCTGAAACAGAAATCTTTGGGGGGTAAATGTCAGAGAAGTAAAGTTTCAGGATGAAATAAAACTAAAAGCGAGGGTTCCAAAGGCTTCATTTTGGTCTATATAATTTAAAATGGGGGCACCTGGGTGGCTCAGTTGGTTGAGCATCTGACTTTGGCTCAGGTCATGATCTTGCAGTTCGTGGGTTCGAGCCCCACATCAGGCTCTGTGCTGATAGCTCAGAGCCTGGAGCCTGCTTCGGATTCTGTGTCTCCCTCTCTCTCTGCCCCTCCCCCACTCATGCTCTGTCTCTGTCTCTCTCTCTTTCTCTGTCAAAAATAAATTAAAAACATTAAAAAAATTTTTAATGGGACAAGCTGATATTATAGGTAAACAAAAGTGAGTAAGACATAGTCTTTGATCTTTAGAAGTTATGATCTAATGGGCTGTTGGAAACATATGATTATAAAGTATTTCTAACGTAAGAAAGAATAATTGTGTTATGAGGAAAGTAAAAATGTAGTCCTCTGAGAAGTCAGAGGGATAAATGATATCTATGTACTGAAGCTCTGGAAGACTGTATTGAGGAGGTGATGTTTAAATGGCCTTCTATGGATGCCTGGATGGCTCAGTCATTTGAGCAACCGACTCTTGATTTTGGCTTAGATCATGATTCCAGGGTTGTGGGATTGAGCCCTGCATTGGGCTCCTTGCTGAGCATGGAGCCTGTCTCCTTGTGCCCCTCTTCCCTGCTTTCACGCTCTCTCTCTCTCTCCAAAATAGAATAAAAATAAATAAGTAAAAATAAATAGCCCTGTAGAGTGATAGAAATTTTAGTAGGCAAGAGATTGGAAGGGAAATTATTCTAGGAAAAAGATAGGAATGAGAAAATTTTAAAAAAGTGTAGAGTTATTTAAGAGAGCCATGAGGGATATATTAAGATTAGTGAAGTATTGAATGTTCTTCAATGTTCAAGTATGGTTTTTAAAAAATTGTATTCATTAATTCAGTAGACAATGGGTGACCCTGTGAAAATGAATAATATTATTTGAGCTATACTTTAAGAAAATGAATCTTCTGGTAAAGGAGACAATTTATTGGATACTCTAATTCAGGGACTATTACAACTTTCTAGGGAGGACATAGTGATGTTTCTTACCAGAGTGATAACATTAGGAGTGGAAATCAAAGGATGTTACAGCAGTTACAGAAAAATAGAAAGTAAGTCTTACCTTGAAGGGAAAGGATACGTAAGGAAGAAAGGAGACAAAGGAAAAAGAAATAAAACTTTGAGGGTGTTAGTTAATTGGGATGATGGCATAGATGTATTTTAAGTAATATGCGAATAGACATGGAAAGTAGGCTGGGGCCAGAGGAGATTATAAATAGTAAATTCTTTAATAAAAGGGCAGCTGGGTGCCTAGAATGTGTCTCGGGGGAGACTGAAAAGGGGTGTTAGTGTTAATAAGATACGAATATAACTTATACATCCCTCCTTCCTTGCTATTCAAGGATGAGACTAGCCTAGCCCTCATCTTTAGTCTGTGCAAATATCACTGTACCTCAGGAAATTAAATTTCTCATTGAAAATTAATACATTGAAACTTCGATGTATCAGAGATATTTTTTATATATTTGATTAGCATGAACGAATTTTTATGCCAGAGAGGGTCTGGTCTGATCATTTTCTGAAATACTGAGTTCCTGAACTTCCTCAGATGAGGACCAGATTCATACTTGAATAGTAAGGAGGGAGGGTTGCATAAATTGTGTTCATATCCTATTAACAACTTTGCATTTCAAATTCTAAGTTAATTTTTGTGTTCAAGAAAAGCTTGAGTAAAATTCATCTATTCTAAGATGACAAGGGCTTTCGGGAAATAGAGATATGGGAAGAAAAACTGTAAATCTCTACATATTTCACTTTTCCAATCTGTGCAAAGGAAAGTAATAATAGTATCCACCTTGTGGAGATACGAATGGTAAATCAGATTATACATGAAATTATTGAGAACAGTGTCCAGCACATGATAAGTAGCACAATTCGTGTTGACTATGATGATGATTTAGATGAAGGCGAAAAAAGTGACAATAGAAAGAAAAGTAGAAGAACAATGAAAAGAAGATGTAGTTTTCAAAGAGGCTAGGTCCAGAAGATAGAACATTTTTAAATGAGCTATTTGATGGAAAGTTCAATATTCCCCCTTATTTTCTCTTCTGGAAAATGATTTATCCTACAGAATTTTAGTTCACTGTAAAGTGTGTTTTAAGATTTGCCTACTTGTTTGTTTCCCACAGAATATTAATATCCATGTGAAAGTGAAAGAATTCACACCTCAGAAATAAAGCCCATTCAAAACAAAATTGCAATAACATAAATAAGAACAAAATAGGCATTATTGCGATGTGCACATTTCACATGATGGAAAACAATAGAAATTTTAGCTGACCACATTTTACTTATGTTATTTAAATCCTATATATTAGATTAGGATAGTGCATTTGAAAACTGACTCTGAGTTGCATTTAAGAATTTTTATTATCTTGGCCAGCTACACATGTTAACACATTTTATAATGAAGTTATTTTATAACAGCTTTCAAAAAAAACAGACTAAAAAAAATAATAATAAGCTGCCAACCTTCAAAAGGAGATAGCAATCCATGAGTGAAATGTTTTGCTTTTCCCCTTAATCTAAATGGGCTGCTCAATAACTTGGTATTAAAAGTCAGTTTTAACTTTGGTCTAAGTACCAACTTTTTCAATTTTATGGTTATCTATAAACCTGGATTTAGTATGTGACTCTTTCCCAAAAGCTATAATTTTGGACTTACTGTAATTAAATTTAAGTTCTTATCTACTAGAAAGGATGGTAAAATATCTTTCAAATATGTGAAGGGTCAGGTCTTCAGAAGGTTGTGGGCAAGGGTGGTGAGGGTATCTATGATAAGAGCTCACATTTTCTTTCACCTCAGGAGTAATACTTACAGGATAATAACTATTCACATTTAGTTCACTGAAGGGAACCATTAACTGTTGGTGTATTCAAGTAACTAGCAAAAGCCAATTTTAAATCAAATTAAATTGATGGATGCTTGTGGCATATTGACATTTGGGTCCATGACTGTAAAGTTCCTGAGGGTTAATTGTTCTTTGCTTTCAACCCATAGTGCAATGTCATCAATTAGCAGAGAATTAATAAGTGCTAATTGAATTGAACAGTTAAAAAAAGTGAAGACATTAGAATCAAAGTATAAAATATAGAATTTTAGAATAGATAGATAATGTAGATTTAGATAATTTAACCTTAAGCCCCTTTATATTCTGAGACAATATGTAGTCTCTAAATTCTCAAATAGCAATAGACAAAGAGGTTTGTATATTGTTGTTAGTGGGCAGCATAAAAAGGGGAAATCTAAGGATACATTGATTAAAATGAAGTAGGAAGCAAATATATATACAAAAAGATGAAACAAAAAATAATAAAATAATGGATTCAAAGTGAAGTCAAGGGATAAATCAGTGAGTTCATGTGGCACAAAATAAATTTGTATCAAAAATAGGTAGATTCTCAAGAAGATATAAAAGTATGACATTTTTCTGTTAAAGACTATAGATAAAGGAGTGACATAGTACCTGGTACTGACATATGTGGGACACTTCACTGAAATACTCTAAACATAAAAGCAGCCTATGATTTTGAAGAGAGAATCATTTTGGGGACTGAAAAAGAAATAAGACTGAAACTCTGGAGTCTCAAAAATTTACAATTGTGGAAATAGGAGTTTAAGAAATAGCTTGATAGTAATCAATACAATGAAACTACTAGACAAGCAAGGGACAAAAAGATATAGACAAACAGCAAAGAGGCTTTTCCGCAAAAACATTTTCATCTCCAGAGGGTCTTAATTTCTCTATCAGGTGAACATGGAATGTGTCTATGTTCAGCTCTTTCTTCTACAATTGGAGATGGGAGTCCAATAGCGTATGATGCGAATTCAATCCTATATGCTTTATCTTCAGCTTTAACTTAATTTTCTTGGTATAAACTGTGAAAATATGATTCTTGACCAAACTTTTTTGATCAATTTTAATGATTTTTGCAAATTCAGTAGGAATTAAAGAGAATTTGGAGCCACAAAATGACAGATTGAGATGCATGTCCTGTGCAAATTCTCATAGCTAGATACAGGGAGGCAAAATGGTACAGCCAAAAATATCAAGGGAAGAATGACATATATGGCTTCACATGCCGAGATTCGAAGGCATGAGAAATTAAGTTAGATATGGAAAATTTATATGCTAGTTTCCCTCTGTTCTTTTCCATTTTCTGGATCTAATATAATCTCTAGATTTGGCCCCTTATTCACATAATTTAAAATAATTTAAAATAATAAGTAATGATTTGAAAAAAAACATGTTTATATCTTCACTTCCAAGTATATTTTTAACTGAAAAGGTAAAGGAATCAGAAGTCTATATCCTCTAAAAACATCACATTTAGGATTAGATTTGATTCTATTCATTTTTAGATTAGATTATACAGACTGCATTAAAGAAGAAAATGAGGACACAAAATGTCTTTAAGGAAAATGTCTATCTACAGTTTCAAAATCACTTAAAAATGGAAGTGCATTTCATTATTAAAACTTATATGGTAAGTTAAATATTTATTCTTGGCTTTTCAATTTTAGATTAAGTGTGCTACTACGTATTTGCAAAAAACAAACAACAACAACAACAAAAACCAGAAAACAAATGTACCACCATTATAGCTGGATATTTTATTTTCTAAAAATAAATTATAGAAGAATCAAATTCTAGCAACGGGAATCAGTCGTTAGCATTCTGATTTGTTTTAAGATGCTCCCATGACTACGCATGCAAAGAAATTTGAGAATCGCTGCATAAAATGATTTGGCCAAAGTCTCGCTGTTTCAAAACCTGAGGGAGACTACAGCTTCCCTACATCCAGAACATTACTTGTTCTGATGACTCTACCACAATTACCTATCTTTTTTTTTTAGATCACAATACAATGGACATAATAGGTGTGATTCATCGTGTAATCAAGAATGGAAAATTAACAGTAAATTGAGGTCCAGATGCAAAGAAACTGGCTTGTTTTCTGTGTTTACACTGTGATTGTCAGTGACCATTATCTGCTGGGTCCAAGTAATACTGGAAATAGCTTCTTCAGGTCAGTAATATCAGCCAAAATAATGAAATAGTAGCCGTGTCAGGAAGCAACCTCACCTGACTCCTCTATTAGTTGGGAGAGAATATAAAGTGACCTGCCCTCTCTAACATGATCTTAGACCAATTATTATAGTGCATTGTTCTCAAAAGGCCAAGATATCTTAAACCAATGCCCATCGATAAAAGCTTTTCCCATAAACTCCTCCTATTAATTAAATCAAATGTAGCTTTTAAATTGATGAGATTGCAAAGATAAGTTATTCCTTAGGTTTAGTATATTTATCAATAAAATAATGTAAAACAAAACTATGAGTAAGAATACTAAAACATCTAGGAAAAGAATTGTGCTCTCCAATTTCAGTTGTCCCTGTGCGTTCCTATAATTTAAAAAAGAGAGTTACTGAGGAAAAATTTAAAAACAAGCAAAAGAAAACAAAACAAAACCCTGAACAGTTAGTGAATATCCAAAGTATAAAATGTGGTTTCATGTCATGTCTATTTTGGCTTTTACTGTATAAAATGATCCTGAAAGTGAACTTATGGAAAATAAAGGGTCATTAAACTAATATCGAAGACTCTAAATAAAAAGGTCTACTATTGCTTTAGAAAAGTGAGATTTATATATTGATGCATTTAAAATATGTGGTCTATTTTCAGCATAAACTTAGAAGAAATTGTAGAACCTACTGAGAAGCCAAAACATACATTTCTGTTGCTTCCAAAAATTAACATCAATCCACTTTTATATGCTGGTTTCAGAAAACAAAGATATAAAAGATAAAATAAGTTATTTTACCTATATTAACTTTGAGACACCCTTAAATCCAATGTGTAGTTAGGACTGAATTCCTAATACTTATATATAGTAATTCTAAATGTTCCTTGGAAAATTCTGATGCCTACCAATATTTATTTAACAATGACAAAGAAGCACTTAACAATATTTTTGAAGCTTTGTGCCATTCAGAAGTTGCTTTCAATTTCCAGAAGGACATGTTATAAATGGAGTTACTTTCACAAAGCCCTTGAGTAGAGTGTTTCATTAGAACTGAATTTCAGACAGACAGTTTTATTTATCTGGAAAACTAACAGAAAGTACCTCTGAATTTAATGTAGGTCAAAAAGCACCAGCTATCTCCTAAAGGTATTTTAAATTAATTACATAAAAATAAGAGCTCAGGAAAAAGTATAGTTAAATCAGGGTAAAATTCCTTCAGTTAGAGGGTTCATATTTCAAATTATATCTTGATACCCATGATATTAGCACATCTATATAAGGTCTGTAGAAAGATTAAATTTTTATTTTAAAATTTTAATGTTACTTCTGAAAAGCAAAGAACACACTTTAGTAGTGAAAAAACCTGAAAACTAATCTTATTAATCAATCACATTGTCTCCGGTGTGCATCACTAAAAGCACTAGCATGTCACCAAACATTGAATTCAGTTACGGACACATATGTGGAAAGACAAAATACATGTTGAAATCAAACAGATGTAGAGTCACCTCTTGATGCCACCTCTCACAAAATGGGTAGTCATGAGACAGCTCATAATAAATGGTAGTCATATACGTATTAACTCCGGGCACCTGGGTGGCTCAGTCGGTTAAGCCTTGGACTCTTGATTTCAGCTCAAGTCATAATGTCATATGGTTTGGTTTCTGAGATTGAGCCCTGAGTCAGTCTCTGCACTGACAGCGTGGGTCCTGCTGGGGATTCTCCATCTCTCTCTCTCTCTCTCTTTGCCCCTCCCCTGCTTTCTCTCTCTGTCCCTCAAAATAAATAAATAAACATTTTTTAAAAATTTGCATTAGCTCTTAATATTTCATTCACTCAAAATATCCTTGTTCAGAACAAGACTCACTGGGTGTGCAGCTATAAATAGAACAAGATATAATCTCTGCCCTCATGGGGCTTTCAGTCTAGTGGATGTTTCTTATAATTTTTATCTCATGTTTTATTGATACATTCTGAAATTCCCTTGGTTTTTAGGATCATACACCCTATTTCCAAATTATATAACATTGCTGGTTACTAGTCTCAGCAGAAACCACCTGGATTTGGGGTAGCAAACTAAAGGCAGAGACCAGTTTGGCTTACAACATTTTATTTAGTTTTAGTCTGTGCTTCCCAGGACATCATAGGAGTAGATGAGGTACCACTTTCAGCTCAACTCAAAAAGATTTACAGAAAGGTCTCTCTTCTCATTCCTTGTTCTAACTCCTTGGCCTAGTTTCCACAATCCTCAATAATTATTTAAATAAAAATATTTAGAATATTTTCTTTCCTACAACCAGTTTTCATTTAGATGCCACTTTACTTGTCATCTTTGGCTGGGGTTACCTAGGTTCAAATCAGAATAATAATTTTATCAATTTGATTAAATTATAAGTTAATATGTTATTATTATTAATGTAATAACAGATTAATATTAAAGTATATAGTAATAGCTATTCAATTCTCCCTACCTGCCAGACACCAGATTAAAGAATTTATATTGTATCACTTTGTTTAGTCTTGGTAACTACTGGATGAAGTATTATTTTTATCTTTTGCAATTAAAACACTGAGGCTAAGAAATGTTAAAAAAAATTACTAAAAATCCACCAATTAGTAGGATGATTAAAACTTGAACCCAGAACATCTCTCACTGTCTTTTACTGCATTCTTATTTCCTGATTCTATCCTGGCTCTAGATTTGTCTTTCTCCCTTAACATCCACTCTTTCATCAAGGCCTGACAGCTCTCTAAGTTTTCATTTATTTTTTAATTCCATCACTTCTCTTGTGCCATCACAGTCACCATCTTCACACAGGTTTCATCAGCATATGACTTTACTTCTCTGTCTCACTTACCCATCCTTCAAATCATGGCTAATGTTAGTCATCCTATAATCCCCACTTGGTATAGGCCCCTCCCATCCACTCTGCAAGAGTCTTCATTCTTAAATGCTTTTTGATGACCCTTCCGGCTTCACTCCTGCCTATATATACTTTAGTGTATCTCCATGATGGGAATCCTTTCCTGATCTTATGATAACTGTGAAAACAATGTACAACTTAGAGCTGATGGTATTCAATTCACGAATAATCCTATGGGGGAAGAAACTACAGTGCAAGAGTCTGTATCTAGCAGGGTGAAATCAGTGCAGGTATAGAGTTAGTGGCATTTCAGATAGAACTTGATGACTAGATACACTATTAACTTGTATCTAGGCCCAGAGATGTGGCCAAATAGAGTATGTGAAAGTAATTTGACAGTCATCTTTCCCCCTAGGGAGTGTGTAATTTATTTTAGAGCAAAGTCCTTGCTCTAGTCTTCATTTTCAGATTCTTAGTATCCATTCAAATATTAAGGCTATAGTAGGCTCTCTATAAAGTTTTTTTTAATAAATCTCCAATAAAATGAAATTGATATCATGCTGAAAATTACTAGAAATGTGCACATTAGAAATTATCTCCATAAAAATCATCAAATTGTCAATGGTGAGTCAATTAGCATGGGTAATAATGATTTGTGCACTGTACCAATCTCATAAAATGGAAAAGAAAAGTTTGTATTCTACCCAAGTACAGGACTTTTCAGTCTCAAAATAATAGTCCTTTAACATGAGAATTTAAATAAACTAAAAAATTAATCTTAAAAGTTCAGAACTAAAGGCAAGGACATTTTCTCTGCCAATATATATTACAAAAGAGGTAGAATTAGAAACTCCTTTTAACAATGATATTTTAAATACAATTTACCAGAAATAGAAGTGAATGAAAAAAAATGTGGGTATCCATATACTGTTGTATAGAACATTTCAATTTTATTTCCCGCTTTCTACTTATTAGAAATTGCCCATCATTGTTAGAGATAAATGAATCATTTACATTAGTCAAAAACAGACCCTTTGCTAAAATTTTGACCAGGAATATTTTTCTAGAGAACTAAAATTAAAAATTAAGCATAGGCATATATTTCTTTTATTTAAATTTCTTAATATTAGCTGTAATTAAGGACAAAATTAATAAATAGAATTGCTTTCTGCCTTTCTACATTTTTTCAGCAAGTCTCCAAGTGTCCCTGGAACATTAAAAAGCTAAAATAGTTCCTTTATTTTCAATTTCCTTGTAGAAATACCACTTTTCTTACTACCTTAGGAGTTAGCATCTTAGGCATGCTGAGTTCTCAAAAAACTTAAGTGGTAATCACAGATACAAATGAACTATAGCTCACTCACTACTTTCTATGATTATCTCTAGTATATAAGTTAGTCAGGAGAATTGAATAGTGCAGCTTCCTTACATATTGATGCCAATCAAATACACTTAGAATACAGAATCATCTTTATAAAATTATGTTATAATAAAAAACATTATTTTGTGCACAAGTAGGCATATTAAATAGGATTTTTACAATGTTGACACATTTTAGCTTAAGACATTTGAATTTTTCCCCCCAGAATTGGCAATATTTTATTTTATTAATTAATTTATTATTGTTTCAATGTTTGTTTTTACTTTTGAGAGGGAGAGAGAGAGACAGAGTGTGAGCATGTGAGAGCAGAGAGAGAGAGGCTGACACAAACTGAAGCAGGCTTCAGGCTCTGAGCTGTCAGCACAGAGCCTGACACGGGGCTTAAACTCATGAACTGTGAGATCATGTACCTGAGCAGAAGTCAGACGGTTAACCAACAAAGCCACCCAGGCATCCCTGAGAATTGGCAATTTTAGAGATCCAATAGCCTTTATTCTTTATATCCCTGAAGGATGCAAGATGCAGGACAGTGCCTAAGAAGATGAAATACTAAGTTGTCATTATTATATGTAATAGAATATACCCATTAGAATGACCAGTTGACTCTGTTTATCCAACGTTTATACAATAGATTAATATCATGATGACCTGTACTCCCAATTTAGCTTTGAAAACTAAATGCTAAGCATAAATTATTTTTAAGTGTACAGAACTGGAAAATGACCCAAAATAATTCTTATTCTTGATGGTTGAAAATTAAGACTATTATCCTTCTCTGAAGAAATGGAGTTTAAAGGAGATATTAGGAGTCCCACAACAGGTGTCTGATTTTTTTTTCTTTTTTGGAGATATACTTTGATGTTTTTGTCAATGGATTTTGATTCTTTCAAGCATAAATATCCTTTGATTACTTTAAAATTTCTTTGTTATATTAATGGGGCCTCCCAAATGCTACTTCATCCCAAATGATACTTCACACCAAAAAAAGAGAAAATAAAAATAAAATCAATTAGAAAAATTATATCTCTATCTCTATCTATCTATCTATCTATCTATCTATCTAAATTTTCAGCAATCACATTCAGATTTACAGTGCATATTCTGGTACTGTTAAATTTGCACAATTTCCTTCTCTTGCAATAAATTTTTATCAGATACTTTGTACCCAGTTGTACTCTTGTCTGAAACCTTCCGAAGTGCTGTTGTTGCCAAGGAAACCATTTCCTTATTATCTGTGCATTCAGCACTGTCTCACTGTCTGGCTCATTTTTCTCTCTTTTTTTTTTTTTCACTCTTTCCATGACTCAACTGGAAATTTTATGTCATGTGTTAGTTAAAATAAAACACATTGCTTTCCTCCTCAGAGTACAATGCTCATTTAAAAGATGCAGAATGCATAATAAAATATTATTTTTTGTGTGAAAAAAAGAAGGAAACCAAAAAAAGACACTTTTTCATGCTTTTTTTTTTCATGCTGAACGGTGTATGATGTCTTTGTTTTGATCTCCCAGCTATATATGAGTGCTATGAAAGTCTGAAACAAGTGCTCTTTGAGTAATTTTTAGCCCTGACTCTCTGCATATAGTGTAAGAAGGAAGACACAATAGTGTAGGAAAGGTGACAGAAACATGAAAGAGAACTTGGAAATGGTAAACTGGTTTAAGGTCAAATGTTTTATGAATACTTGTTGCCTGTTTACTCTCTGACACCTTTCTCCACTCCCTAATTCTTAATTTGTATGCATATAATAAAATGTCTTTAATTGTTAATTAGAAAAAATGCATAGAGCTAAAAGAAAATTCCACAGTAACAGTGGGGAGTTTTAACAAATGGCTTTCAGAACAATGAAAAAGAAAAAGAAGACAAAATAATCACTGAAGCTATGGATCTTACATGCATTCAATTTGTTTGTTTTTTTTTTGTTGTTTTTGTTTTACTTAAATTTCTATCATAAATATTTATCAAATACCTGCTGTGTTCTAGGTAATATTTTCAGCTCTGTATTTAGTAATAAAATGATCAAGAACATAGACAACTACCTTGATTACATTAGGTTTCCATTCTATTGAAGAAAGATGAGACGGGATAGAAGGAACATACTTAAAGATCATAAAAGCCATTTATGAAAAGCCCACAGCTAACATCATCCTCAACGGGGAAAAACTGAGAGCTTTTTCCCTGAGATCAGGAACACGACAGGGATGCCCACTCTCACCGCGGTTGTTTAACATAGTGCTGGAAGTTCTAGCATCAGCAATCAGACAACAAAAGGAAATCAAAGGCATCAAAATTGGCAAAGATGAAGTCAAGCTTTCGCTTTTTGCAGATGACATGATATTATACATGGAAAATCCGATAGACTCCACCAAAAGTCTGCTAGAATTGATACATGAATTCAGCAAAGTCGCAGGATACAAAATCAATGTACAGAAATCAGTTGCATTCTTATACACTAACAATGAAGCAAAAGAAAGACAAATAAAGAAACTGATCCCATTCACAATTGCACCAAGAAGCATAAAATACCTAGGAATAAATCTAACCAAAGATGTAAAGGATCTGTATGCTGAAAACTATAGAAAGCTTACGAAGGAAATTGAAGAAGATTTAAAGAAATGGAAAGACATTCCCTGCTCATGGATTGGAAGAATAAATATTGTCAAAATGTCAATACTACCCAAAGCTATCTACACATTCAATGCAATCCCAATCAAAATTGCACCAGCATTCTTCTCGAAACTAGAACAAGCAATCCTAAAATTCATATGGAACCACAAAAGGCCCCGAATAGCCAAAGGAATTTTGAAGAAGAAGACCAAAGCAGGAGGCATCACAATCCCAGACTTTAGCCTCTACTACAAAGCTGTCATCATCAAGACAGCATGGTATTGGCACAAAAACAGACACATAGACCAATGGAATAGAATAGAAACCCCAGAACTAGACCCACAAACGTATGGCCAACTCATCTTTGACAAAGCAGGAAAGAACATCCAATGGAAAAAAGACAGCCTCTTTAACAAATGGTGCTGGGAGAACTGGACAGCAACATGCAGAAGGTTGAAACTAGACCACTTTCTCACACCATTCACAAAAATAAACTCAAAATGGATAAAGGACCTGAATGTGAGACAGGAAACCATCAAAACCTTAGAGGAGAAAGCAGGAAAAAACCTCTCTGACCTCAGCCGTAGCAATCTCTTACTCGACACATCCCCAAAGGCAAGGGAATTAAAAGCAAAAGTGAATTACTGGGACCTTATGAAGATAAAAAGCTTCTGCACAGCAAAGGAAACAACCAACAAAACTAAAAGGCAACCAACGGAATGGGAAAAGATATTTGCAAATGACATATCGGACAAAGGGCTAGTATCCAGAATCTATAAAGAGCTCACCAAACTCCACACCCGAAAAACAAATAACCCAGTGAAGAAATGGGCAGAAAACATGAATAGACACTTCTCTAAAGAAGACATCCGGATGGCCAACAGGCACATGAAAAGATGTTCAGCGTCGCTCCTTATCAGGGAAATACAAATCAAAACCACACTCAGGTATCACCTCACGCCAGTCAGAGTGGCCAAAATGAACAAATCAGGAGACTATAGATGCTGGCGAGGATGTGGAGAAACGGGAACCCTCTTGCACTGTTGGTGGGAATGCAAATTGGTGCAGCCGCTCTGGAAAGCAGTGTGGAGGTTCCTCAGAAAATTAAAAATAGACCTACCCTATGACCCAGCAATAGCACTGCTAGGAATTTATCCAAGGGATACAGGAGTACTGATGCATAGGGGCACTTGTTCCCCAATGTTCATAGCAGCACTCTCAACAATAGCCAAATTATGGAAAGAGCCTAAATGTCCATCAACTGATGAATGGATAAAGAAATTGTGGTTTATATACACAATGGAATACTACGTGGCAATGAGAAAAAATGAAATATGGCCTTTTGTAGCAACGTGGATGGAACTGGAGAATGTGATGCTAAGTGAAATAAGCCATACAGAGAAAGACAGATACCATATGGTTTCACTCTTATGTGGATCCTGAGAAACGTAACAGGAACCCATGGGGGAGGGGGAGGAAAAAAGAAAAAAAAAAAAAAAAAGAGGTTAGAGTGGGAGAGAGCCAAAGCATAAGAGACTGTTAAAAAACTGAGAACAAACTGAGGGTTGATGGGGGGTGGGAGGGAGGAGAGGGTGGGTGATGGGTATTGAGGAGGGCACCTTTTGGGATGAGCACTGGGTGTTTTATGGAAACCAATTTGACAATAAATTTCATATATTATAAAAAAATTAAAAAAAAAAAAACAAAAAACAATTAAAGAGGCCTTCCAGATAAGCTTTCAGAATTTGTAAAATGGCCAACTAGTTCAATGGATTATCTAAAATCTTATTAGCTTCTCCATACTTGCAGGTTTCCCATAAGGAATCTCTGCTTCTATCTTAGAAAATCCAAAATAAACTGTTTAAATCTGACTTCATTAATTTTTAAAAGCCATAAATACAATTTACAAAAGTGAAGTCTGAAAGTACATATGAAGAATATCATAATTTAAGAAAAAAAGATGTACCTAATGCAAATTTGTGCTTGTGCTTTCTGCTTGAACAATAAACTCTTATCTATTGTTCCCTAACAATCTTATATATAAACAAAAACTTAAAGTTCTAAAAATATGTTATTTAGCCAACAAATATATATTGAATAATCTATTACATTAATCTAGGATGATTTACAATAAAAAGTTAAATAGGTTTTCTGAGTGCATCCCCAAATCAAGCATGTGGGTCCTAGAAATGTCTAGCATTTTACTGCTTTTACTTCCTATTATTGTGGTAATCAAACATTTTTGTGTAAAAATCATTTATTTTCCAAACTGCAAGGAATTTTCAACCCTGAGAAAAAGTACAGCTGTAATTACATTTGCTCCAAAAAAGGTAAACATTAAAAAGGAAAAATTCAAAAAAAAAAAAAAAAAAAAAAGAAAGATGAGAGATAAATAAACAATTTACCAAATAAGATAATTTCAGATGATAAATGCTATGAAGAAATTAAGATCAAGTGACATGACAGTAAACAAGTATGTGGTGGTGGGCTACTGAATATATAAAATTCAGGAAATAATTCTCTGAGGAGATAACATTTAAGCAGAGATGTTATGAATGTGGAAAATGAGCTAGACATCTTTAAGACAGAATACACTAAATATACATGAGTAGGTATTTGAAAGCTTACATGAACACATTTTATGAATATGATCATGATATATTGGAGATATTACTCTAATGCAGCTGTCACACCATCTTACCTATGACCTCTTCCCTGCCAATCTCCCACAAACCTAGGACGAACCACTATTTCCTTATTGTTTTGTTTGCTAGGACAGAAGTGGATGCACACATACTCAGTAGACACTGACGTGCAGTTGTTATTCTCATCTTCCTCACATATGCTATAGAGATATTTTATGTCTCCAGAGCTATAAAGACTTATGCTTTTGAGGGGAAATTTACTACTAGCTTCTGCTTCGGTGTGATTAGGCTAAGCATAGCTGTATGCAACATGGAAAGTTGGATGGCTAACCACGTCCCTTCTGAATCAATATGTCTTCCCTGTTTTTAGTTCTCTTATTCTTCACTGCTAAATAAGCCTGTAAACCTTCGTTGCTTCTAGTTGTAGCTTCTCTTTAGTTATTCCTGTATTATTTGGTGTTGATAAAGTTTATAGGTAAGTTATAGAAAGTTATAGAGAAGTTATAGGAATTCCTGACCTGTGCCTCTCCCTCCATTTTTTGAAATGTATATAAGATGAAGTTTCTACCTGAGATGAAGTCAACGAATACTTAAGGAACTCAATGTTTTGGGAAAGAAATATTCAGGTCATACCAAGGGTCAAGTCAAAACATCAATATTTTTTAAAAGTGGCTGTCTTTTTAAAGTGGCCACTTCTTAAAAGTGGCTTTTGATAGTGATGAGGTTTTGGAGTGGTGGGTATTCAGAGCCAATGGCCAAGAAAGAACTCTTGAGACATGTTTGGCGCAAAAAGGTGATTTTATTTTATTTTATTTTTTTTTTTAATTTTTTTTTTTCAACGTTTATTTATTTTTGGGACAGAGAGAGACAGAGCATGAACGGGGGAGGGGCAGAGAGAGAGGGAGACACAGAATCGGAAACAGGCTCCAGGCTCTGAGCCATCAGCCCAGAGCCTGACGCGGGGCTCAAACTCGCGGACCGCGAGATCGTGACCTGGCTGAAGTCGGACACTTAACCGACTGCGCCACCCAGGCGCCCCAAAAAAAGGTGATTTTATTAAAGCATGGGGACAGGACCTGTGGCAGAAAGAGCTGCCCTGGGACCATGAGGAGAGACTGGTTATATACTTGGGAGTTGGGGGAGGTAAAGTTAAGGGCAAGTTTCCATAGGGATTTTCATATGCTAAAGAAGATTCACAGGATACTAAAGGCCTAGCTATTGTCCAAGCTAAGGTTGTTTTTCCCTCTAGCAAAGCATTAACATTAAGACAGTAGGGAGTTCCTGGAGAAATGTTTCAGTCTGCCTGCCTCAAGTTATTTCTCAACGTGTTATCTGCCATTTCCTTCTGCCTTTATTTCCCACCTTGAATCTGTTTTCTTTTTTTGTTTTTTATAGGTGTTCTCTACATTTTTATGAGAAATGAACAGCACTTTCATTATAGAAAAAAAAGAGAAAATGTTAAAATTTGAAATGAAGAAGTTATCCATGGAATTCTTACATTGCTAAAAGAGAGAAGGCAAGAGCAACAAGATAAAAACATAAATAAAAAAAACACCAAGAGATTGATGTAGGTGGTGGTCGTCCACAATTTCTATTTCAGATGGCTGGTTTAACTGCTTTCCTAGGTTCTTGAGGTGAACACTTTCTGATGTAAAGGGAATGAATCCACGGTATGACTCAGACCCTGTTGTCTTCTTGCTCTCTGCTCTGTTTTCCCTCAATAGCACTTGGTTGAGAAGACTGACCTTTCAAAAGTTTTATCAGCGAAACTACACACTTTGATTCTTTGGCATAGTGAACTGAACAACAGCTGTCCCTCAAGTTTAGCATAGGTTCTTTTGTAGCAGGATTCTCACACAGACATATGGGACACTGAGGCTCTTCTTTCCAGGAAGCAGCTTTATTGTGCCAGCATAGGCTCAGCAGGCTAAGACCCCCCAAAAAGGTTGAGCCTGAGTGCAGTGGGGTGTAGACTTTTATGCAATTTCTATTTCTTTGTCTCCATATATGGTGACACGTATAGTCTGACTGGACATAGCCCAAGTTACAGAGTTGTTTCAGAGCTATGCATACATGTATAGGAGTTGATTGGGCCACGTTGCATGTTGCCTTCCTTTGTTCTGAGAAGGCCTCCACCACATTCCTTAGGGAGGGCCTCTATCACACTTTGATGCTTGGCAGAATTGTACATTCCAGGGTGATCAAGTGTTGTTTACTGGCCATAAAGTCTCTTTTGTCTTTTTCAACTAATTCCAGTTTCTGACCTGTTCCTGAATCCTGAAATTCCCAAAGGCTGATGTCTGAAGAGGCATATTCTTTAACTTATACACAAACATCCACGTGTGCATCCTTATTGACAAACTGTGAACTTCGGAAGGAAATAAAAAGAAGGGCAACAGAAAGAGGGGGAAGGAGAAAGTGAGGAATAGGAGTAGAAGAAAAGAGTCAGGTGGACAAAATGAAACATGGGTAAAATCAAACTGCTCTTTTGAAGTAGAATTTAGGTTATGATTTTGTGAATTTATCAAAAGGATAGTGATGAAGTTTTGGGGTGATGGTTCACGGGGTTTGGAGCTGACAGCCAAGAAAGAATTCTTGAAGACATCTTTGGTGCAAAAGATGATTTTATTAAAGCACATGGACAGGACCCATGGGCATAAAGAGCTGCGGTGACTGGTTATATACCATGTAGCTGGGGACATAAAGGCAAACAGGAAGTTGCCAAAGAGATTTTTATATGCTAAAGAAGATTCACAAGATGCTCCAGGCCTAGCTATTGTTAAGCTAAGGTTGTTTTTCCCACTAGCAAAACATTAACATTAAAACAGTAGGGAGTTCCTGGAGAAATGTTCTACTCTGTCAGCCTCAAGTATTTGTCAATGGGCTGCAGGTTTTAAAGAAATTTAATGTTATCTGCCATTTCCTTCTTGCCTTTGTTCCCCATATCACTATGGAGGGGTGATGTTGGGGTTCTAGGAAACTGAACCTATAGGTTTCTAGAGACTAGCCTTGAAAGGAACAATCCAAATGACAGCCCTACCTTAGTTTAAAGCTAGGTTCTCTTTTCTGCTTATTATGGATCTTTGATAAGAAATACAATTGCTGAGAAGTCTGTTTTGCTTGCTGTTTGCTATGAGCATTGTGAGACCTTTCCTGAATGTAACCCGCTGTGTAGTAGAATGGGTTGTAAACCTTCCTAAATGTAGTCTGATATGTAATGGAATGAGTGGTTGTACATAAACTAACCGGCGTTTCTCGCTTCTGTAAACCTGCTTGCTTAGCACATTCCTCACCTATCCCCTTCCCCTTTTTTTCTCCCACTACAAGTAACGGACAAAGCCTTCCCGCCAAAGGACAGACAAAGGACGCCCAATCAGAAAACCACAAATGTCCGTACTTTAAAATCGACTAATCAGGCCCCTCATAATTTGAAACCTCACCTATGCTGTTTGTCCCTGTCTATAAAAACCCTATACCAACTCTGATCGAGGCCTCTTAGCGTCACCGGCAACGAGTGCGCAGAGGTCCAGGTTCGAACCTGCAATAAACGCCCCTTGCCGCTTGGCTTTGACTCACGACTCTGGTGGTCTTTTGTGGGAGGTTTTGGAATGTCGGGCATTACAGCCTATTGATAAGAATTGCTTTTTTCTTATAATTTACTAAGACATTTGTACTCTGATGGAGACTCATGTCCTGCATGACTGTGATCTGTACCACTTAACTATTTGTCTCCTTTCCTTCATTCTTGGGCAGCCAGCAGTGCCTGAGGAATATCACGCTTATCCCACGTGGGGGATGGGGCTGGTGTGGTAGCCTGTACTTTGACCTTAGCCTGCCTTATGCTCCCTCATCAATGAACAAAAAGGTAATAAAGGTTTGGCCTCTGTTTAGCTTTCAAAGTTTCATTTTTGTCTCCTCTGTTAAGACAAAATATAAACAGTATGCTCCCTTTGTCATTATTGGTATCAATTCCAACCAATTTCAGATTACAATGATTTTTTTTCTTAAAGAATAAATGAATCACTTTAGATTCTTCTAAATGCCAACTCTTACTTCTTAGGTGTTACCTTCTCCCTGTAGGGATTTTGTATAAAGGGGTAAAATTGAATAAATAAAATACCAAAAATACAGACTATAAAGTGACAGAAACTTCCCATTTTGACTTTGCCAAATTAGAACTTCATTAACATTATCACCTAGAACTCTACTAGGTCGGTTACTTCTGTCTTACTGATTTTCTCTGAGTGAATAAGTTCTTGTTAGTGGAAAAACTAAACCCACTTTTAAAAAGTTTTAGAAGATATTTGGCCTATAAAAAGCACATGATGCCTTTAGACTCAGGCATTGAAAAGCTAAGGAAAAGGCAATCTGCAGAGACAAGCATAATTATAAGTAAATAAATTGTAGGGCTTAATTGTGAACACCCTTTTACTGTGCTCAAGGGAATAAAGCTATTCTCATAGTCTATTTTAGACCTAGAGAGGAACTTTGAGAAAGGCCAGACAGACCTCTGTGCTGCTGGAGCCATTTTTAACTCAAGGGGACCAGAATAGGACTTATTTCCTAGAGTTATTATATAAATTAAAGGCACAAGGTTAGCTTTTGAAGTGTTCGTTGAAGTAGGTCACCAGCAGAAAAACATGAGTACTTTAGGCATATGAATTGGCACCATTGGCCTGTTTACATTTATTGACAAAAAAAGAGGAAGAAGGAAGCAGAAGATGAAAGGAGACATGGGAGTTTGTTTATTTGTAAACTTTTCTTTTTATACTCAGATGAAGATAAATTTTCAATTCTATTTGTCAGTTATACCCCAATAAAGCTGGGGGGGGGACCCAATTGTGCTGACTTAGAATTAGACCAAAGGCTATTGCATCAGTGTGCAGATTGTGTGCTGTTAGGAATGAGGGGATGGAAGGAGAGTTGGTACCAATGGGACAATAGCAAGGACGAAGAGAGAAGAGAGTGGAAGTAGGAAGAATTATGCTTTATGGTAATCAGATTTTCGCTATATGGCCTAACACCCAAATATCATTCTCCAGCTATTCTCATTGTTGTTCTAACAAGGTTTTGAGTTTCTTTTTTTACAAAGCACTTAATGTGACACCTGACATGTAACAGACACTTAACAAATGGCAGCAAATATTGTTATCCATGTGTATTCTGGCCTCAGTGTTCAGATGCTACATCATACATGCATACCACCATTTAACCAGAATAAATGGAAACATCACTTCAGACTTATCCATACAACAGGTGCCTACTTAATAAAAGTACAGGTGATCTATCCTCCTCTGGAAATATAATAGTCTTTCCCCTCAGTTCAATCCTTTAATAATTAATTTCTACACATACATTTTCCTTTTCCCTTTCTTTCTCTCTCCCTCTCCCCACCCCCCTTCTCTTTTTGCCTTAGCTAACAGAAGAAGGACCTATATGAAAGCAGTCATTTGTAAATGCTGTTTTCAATTTATTGTTGAAAACATCACTCAGATCCTCAGATGGTTACTGCATGATGGTTGTCTTGGGTAGCAGAGCAGAAATGATTTAATTTGAAAGCAAAGGAACTGTTCCCTGAGCTATCAGTAAACAAATTAATGGAAAACATTTCCTTCCTTTACTCTGCGGCAATCTATCTACTGCTTAGGACCTTCTAACACCTTGTTCCTTTCAGGTATGTGGATTGTGGCCTCTTTCACACCTTAATCACTTGACCTTTCTACTATTTGAAACCAGAACATATTTGTCAAAACTTTATAGATGTTTTCTAATGGAATCTAGGTGGCCAGTGGGTCTGGACTTTAGAAGCTGAATGCTAGCACTTGAATAGTGATGTTAGAGAAAGTGCCCTGGGGCCAAGAAAAATTCATTTCAAAAGGAAAAATTCTGAGAGACAATTCAGAGCATATTTGTCAATATTAATTTTGACATTGAAAGTTATTTTTTGACCTATCTTTTGACAAAGCCTTGAACTTTAACAGGAAAAACAGACCTCTTTTTTTTTTTTATGTTTATTTATTTTTGGGACAGAGAGAGACAGTGTGAGAAGGGGACAGGCAGAAAGAAAGGGAGACACAGAATCCAAAGCAGGCTCCAGGCTCTGAGCTGTCAGCACAGAGCCCGACTCAAGGCTCAAACCCACAAACTGCGAAATTGTGACCTGAGCTGAAGTGGGATGCTTAACTGACTGAGTCACCCAGGTGCCCCAAAACAGACCTAACTCTTAAATGCCATTGAGAAGTTTTGCCAAATTTCCTATCAGAGAACATTATTATTCATTACATGGTTTTTCACTATCATGTGTATGTTATGAACTAAAGAAAAGGAAGGGTCATTGTGGAAACCTGGCCTAAGGAAGCAGGATCGGCTTAAGAGAGACATCTGTTAAAAATGTAATTAAACGATTGTTCTCCTATAAAGCTGGGCTGGGCTAAGCTGGTCATCTAACATGGTTGCCTGAGTTATACAGAGATTTCATGGAATCTGTGCCCAGGGCATTCTGTGTTTTACAATCATTCACATTACTATGTGTCTATTTACCCAGAGCCAAAGAGAAGCCAAGTGTTCAGACTGATATGAAGCCTTAACGATTTCCTCTGTGTGATCTTTTCTAGCCTTTGCTTTAATATATATTTTTTTCCAGTGGGTAGGAAAGAGGCAGGGACCGAGCATGTGGCTGGATGAAAACAAGGTTCACTTAGTGTCTCTGTGTAAGAAGCTTCTAGAATCTCTGATAAGTGAGGGTAGGTCAGGGCAAATCTCCTCAGTGGGGTAACTTTTGGTCAATTCTGCAGCACTCTAGTAGCATAATATTAAAACCATAGAAGGTTGACAAGCAATATCTTTTGTCTCTTAACAACTACCCAATTTCACCTCTGCTTCCACTGGTCCAATTCTCTCTGATTAGCTGTTTCAGTGGCAAATGAAATAAAAATCCATGGTATTAACCTGTCATATTAAAAAACCCTTTTTGCTCTGGCGCATACATTTGGCACAGCTGTGCATTTTGCATTTAAATATCCCTCCACCAGTGGGCTGCTTGAAACTATTGCTTTTCTATGGGAAATTAAACAGGGAGCTGCTTAATGCTCCTTGTTAGTTTTTTAATAAAAATGGAAGTGAGAAGCCAGCAGTACCGGGAGCAAATGTCTGCAGGACCCCATGGCTGTGCTAAAAGCAAAGAGGAGGAACCAAAATGCATATTACTTTAAACTGCCCCTGCACCGGTGGCTTTGCAATACCCACTCCACTGTGGACCTCTGAAATTGCCTCTCAAATGTTGTTTAGAGGTTATGTTAAATTGGGAGAATCTTCTCCTGGGATCATTAGGCAGCTTTCAATTTGGTTTTCTAATAAAATATTGAAAGTTACAATGTAGAAACAAAGCCACAGCTATTGAATTGGTGTGGCTTTTGTGAATTAGGGAATCAAGAAGAGGACAACAAGAAATAGAGGAATGGAGAAGAAGAGAGAGGGAGCAAAGAGATTGGGAGAACCAGATGCAGCTCTTTCAAGGAAGACACACACGCACGCGCGCACACACACACACACACACACAAACAAGAGAGACTGAAGCAGAGACTGAAAGGAAGAGAAAAACAGAGAGCAAAACAGAGAGAGAGAGAATGGCCAAAACTCAGCGTTGGTGTCTGACATGGCATTAAACAGAAACAATTTATCTAGGCTGAGCCCTTAGTCTCATCAAATTCATTTCTGTGGCTAAATCCTAAACTTTCAGGGAAAACAATTCTGGATTGATCTAACTGCAGTATCCTTATTTCAATGCAGACCATGTCTGGTGGAGTGTTGCAGAGATTGGTAATTGTAAACATGAAATTAGTCATTAGCAGCGGTGTCCCAAAGCAATAAAGGTTTTATTTCTTTTTCTTCCTTACCTTCATCATTTCTGTGCTAACATGCATACAATTAAATTTATTGAGATGACAAAACCTAATTATCCAATTTTAAAAATAGTGATATGAACTAACTTTAAAAAGTTTACTGTTCAACAGACATTGACAAACTTTCTGTATGAGGCCAGAGAATGGGTAAATCAGTCATGGAGTGTCAGACTCTTGGTTTCAGCTCAGGTCATGATCTCAGGGTTCATGAATTCCAGCCCCACATTGGGCTCGGCACTAACAGCACTGAGCCTACTTGGGATTCTCTGTCTCCCTCTCTCTCTGCCCCTCCCCTGCTCTTGCTCTTGCTCTGTCTCTGTCTCTGTCTCTGTCTCTCTCTCAAAAATAAACCTAAAAAAAAAGCCAGAGAATATATAGGTTTTTGTGGCTATATGGTCTCTGTCTCAACTAGTCAACCCTGCAACATAGGGTAAAAGCTCCACAGACAATTGCCAAAATGGGTGCATTTGTTTTCCAATAAAACTTTATTTACAAAAATAGGCATTAGGATGGATTTGGCACCAGGATCATGTCCCTGCTATGCAGCAACACTTTTTAAGTAATCCAGGAAACATGTACAATAAGCTTCTGGGGGAAACAAATGTCTGGTAGGGAAGCTTTTCCTTAGTTCTAACTCTTTCGCATGAGAGAACAAATGCCCTTAAATTTTCTGATATTGCAAAAACACTCATTTAGTATTCTCAGACTACTTATAGCTGCATTTGCCACTAGTGTAAATTAATCTTCATCACCTCCTCAAAAGTCAATGTCCATGCTCTCATTCTAATTGGAAGAGTGATAACTTTGGTCGTTTAGTTATCATTTTAATTTCTACCAATTTAATACTTCACTAACCTGCTTTGACTTTTTTTTTCTTTTTGTATTGTTTTTAAGCACACACTTCAGTTTTTTGGCCTGTGGTTTTAACTTATGTTTTCAGTAATGCTTTGATATAAGAAGTTCAAATAAAGTGGTTTTTTTTTTTTAAGATTTCATTTTTTTAAAGTAATCTCTACACCTTACATGGGGCTCAAACTCACAACCCTGAGATCAAGAGTTTCATGCTCACTGACTGAGCCAGCCAGGTGCTCCTCAAATAACGTTTTTTTAAAAATTCCACAAAACAGCATACATGAGATGTTCATAATTGGAGTGTGTATGATCATGGTACTTCATAATTAGGGGTTATAGTTAGAGACAATATCCCTTCACTCCTCAATCAGGAGGGAGCTCACAACTCCCAACTTCACTCCAAGGAGTGAAGGTTTGCACTCTACATCTAAAGTTCCAACTTTTAAGACTGCCACCTAAGAAATGTCCCCCCTAAAACATTTAGTTCTTAAAGCTAACAGAACTTGCATCCAGAGACCCACAGAGTATAGAAAACAAAATAAATAGATCTTAGTGGGTTCACAAAGACACTGTGGCTATCCTCCAAGGGTTCAGCCCAGAGAGAGCAAGCACAATCCTATTTCCTAGTCTTTCCCTGAAAGAGGACTATTTACATAATTTAAAAGCTGCTGCCTGAGGGCCAGGCTTCTAATTTAGCACACATCTAGGAGCTAATTGTGATCCTCCCTGGAGACCAGGGAAGCCAGCAGACATCATTTTTGCCTTCTCATTCAAGCCCACTCCAAATAACTAATATCTCCCTAGAAGGGATGTGTACACACGACCAGCACCCCAGCTTTTGTTGCTGCCACCCAAGGGACAGGCTTCTAGGTCATCTGGCTCTAACAGTCAATGGAACTTGCTTTCACAAGTCTTACAGAACTACAGCAAACAAAAAAAGACTATTCATGGACACAAGAGCATGCTCCCACCTCAAAGATGCACCCAGACCCAGCACAGAGGTTAGGAGACAAAACAAACAAACAAACAAACAAACAAACAAAAAACCATCAGCTTGCCCCCAGGTGTTATGATCCTCCACTCTTGAACAGTAATAGGTGTTAACACACCCTCAACACCGGGGGCCAGTAAGAAAAAAGATGGCTTGGATAATCACAAAGGTTTTAAATGTTTAGAATAGGCCAACATAGTCAGAAAGTAGATTGGTGGTTGCCTAGGTGTAGGGGTTGAGGTGGGCAGCATTGAAATATGACAGCTAGAGTATCAAGTTTCTTTTTGAGTTGATGAAAATGTTCTAGATTGATTGCGCTGGTGGTTGTACAACTCTGAATATATTAAAAATCCTTGAGTTATACATACACTTTAACTATGTGAATTTTATGGTAAATTGTACCTCAACAAAGCCCTTAAAAAAGAGAAATTGGAGTCATCTCTTCTAAACCCTCATTTCAGTAAGATATTTATTTTAGACTTAAACATATGAATATACACTAAATTTTATAATATTTTCTAGCATTTACTGAAGGACAACAATGTGTGACTTTTAAGTCTCTCTAAAGACAGATATTTGTTAAGAGAGAGAGGGAAAGAGACGGATGCTCTTACAACAAATTACTTCTAGGGAAAATTCCCTGCATACCTCATCACTTTAGCTACCTCTCTCTCTTGGTGTAATGCCCGATGTTCTAAAACCTCCCACAAAAGACCACCAGAGTCGTGAGTCAAAGCCAAGCGGCAAGGGTCGTTTATTGCAGGTTCGAACCTGGACCTCTGCGCACTCGTTGCCGGTGACACACAGAGGCCCCGATCAGAGTTGGTATAGGGTTTTTATAGACAGGGACAAACAGCATAGGTGAGTGAGGGTCCTGATAGGTAAATTCTAAAGTAAGGACATTTGTGGTTTTCTGATTGGGCGTCCTTTGTCTGTTACTTGTGGTGGGAGAGAGAAAAAAAAAAGGGGAAGGGGATAGGTGAGGAATGTGCTAAGCAAGCAGGTTTACAGAAGCGAGAAACGCCGGTTAGTTTATGTACAACCACTCATTCCATTACATTTAGGAAGGTTTACAACCCATTCTACTACACAGCGGGTTACATTCAGGAAAGGTCTCACAATGCTCATAGTAAACAGCAAGCAAAACAGACTTCTCAGCAATTGTATTTCTTATCAAAGATCCATAATAAACAGAAAAGAGAACCTAGCTTTAAACTAAGGTAGGGCTGTCATTTGGATTGTTCCTTTCATTCCCCCCTTTTTCTTGTGCCTAAAGAGCCAATCTTGGATCTTCAGTTTTCTACTGAGTTCGTAAGACCATTAATTGTACAGCATTGAACCTGTCTTGGACAAACTTAATAATTTTTGTTTATGATGCAGGGGCCGAATGTGAGAGCGAGAAGTAGGATGGCCAGAGTTAGAGCCCCTGCAGTAATGAGTTCTCTTGCTGGTGTCTCCGCACGTATACCCAATCTCCGGGTCGGTAGTGATGCGGCTCAGGAGGGGGCCCATTCTTATAAATGTCTCTCAATCTGGGCCAAACTTCCTGGTGGGTGTGCTGGAGTTCCCTCAGGGAAATAAGAAGTTCATGATCATCAAATTCAGTTAACACATTAGACTATAGGTTGGGAATTGTAGGGGGGGGCACTCCATACATGATTTCAAAGGGGGTTAATCCAAGTTTGTAAGGGGAGTTCCGCACCCTAAACAGAGCGTAGGGGAGTAAGACTACCCAGTTAGCGCCAGTCTCCATGGTCAATTTGGTTAGGGTCTCTTTTAGGGTTCTATTCATTCTTTCTACCTGTCCTGAACTTTGGGGTCTATATGCACAATGTAGTTTCCAATCGGCCCCAATAAACTACGCTATCCCTTGTATTACCTTTGAAATGAATGCTGGTCCGTTGTCTGATCCTATTAGGGTAGGGAATCCGTACCTGGGCATGATGTCTTCCAACATTTTCTTTGCTACTATCTGCGCAGTCTCATGCTTGGTGGGGAAGGCCTCTGTCCATCCTGAAAAGGTATCTATAAACACTAGCAGATATTTGTATCCATATTTTCCAGGCTTTACCTCGGTGAAGTCTACTTCCCAATAGGCTCCCGGCCTGGTTCCGCGAGTTCTTGAGCCAGGGTTTTTCCCGTGGTTGGTGGCGTTAGTTAGTTGGCAAGCTTTACAGCTAGTAACTATCTGTTCGATTTTTGTCCTAGAGTCTTTGATGGTGATCCTAGCATGTCTTATTAAGTCTTGCATTTTTCTCGTGCCCATATGAGTGGCTCGGTGCATCTTGGATAAAACTTTATTTCCCATTTCCTCTGGGAGGATTATGCTACAGTCTGCTGCTCTCCACCATCCGTTAAGGCACTGAGTCATAGGCAATTTTTGGATCCAGTCTAGGTCTTTTTTAGTGTAGGTGGGACTTTCTGGTAAATTAGCTGGACCGGGGTCTGGTAGGGTGGTCATTAAAGCACAGTCCACCTGTAAGGCCACCTCTCGGGCCACCTGGTCAGCCAAATTATTTCTTCTGGCCACCGGTGTGATCGGTTTTTGGTGGCCTGGGCAATGTATGATGGCTAGTCGTTTAGGCAGCCAGAGTGCTTTTAAAAGAGCCAATATTTCTTGTTTTTGATGGTTTTCCCCTCTGCAGTTAACAGTCCCCTCTCTCTGTATATAGCTCCATGTATGTGGGCCGTAGCAAAAGCATATCTGCTATCGGTGTACACATTTAGTCTCTTGTCTTTTCCCAAAGTCAGTGCCTTGGTTAAGGCCACAAGTTCAGCCCGTTGGGCAGAGGTGCCAGCTGGCAAAGGCTCTGCCCAAACCGTCTCAGTTTCAGTTGTGACTGCTGCCCCCGCGTACCTTTGACCCTGATGTATAAAGCTGCTGCCGTCAGTGAACCAGGTAACTTCGGCGTCTGGCAGCGGATGGTCCTGTAAATCTTCCCGAACTCCATGAACCTGTGTCAATATCTCAGCGCAGTCATGGAGAGGGGTATCTAAGTCCGGGTCTGGTAACAGGGAGGCAGGGACGTAAGATGCCTAAGTCTAGGAGGCGACGGATATGTGGTGTGATGCCATTTTTGGCTTCCATTGACATCGGGTATTGTCGGACCCGAACTGGATCTGCCCCCGGCTTCAGCTCTATGAATAGAGCTGGGCAATGTTTAGCCAATCCCATACCCCCGGTTTCAGCCCATGCTTCCGGAAACTGCTGGAGCCAGGGCTCTATGTTTTGACTTTGTGAGGGTGGCCCCTGATGGAGTCGATATTCATCTTCTAATCTTAGAGTAAGTATGGTAATGGGTTGGTTGTGCGGGCCAGTCACTTGGGGGCCCCCTGGCGTAAAATGAATCTGGGCCCCCATTTTAGTGAGTAAGTCTCTTCCTAATAAGGGGCACGGGCTGTCAGGGATGACTAGGAAGGAATGGGTGACCTTTCCATTTCCTAGGTCCACAGTTCTCTGGGTGGTCCAGGGATATTTTCTTATTCCAGTAGCCCCTTGGACCCAGGAAGATTTTTCAGAGATTTTTCCATGGGGTCTGATCAAGACCGAATGTTGTGCCTCTGTGTCGACTAAGAATTGAACTGGGTTCCCCTCCACTTGTAGCGTTATAGGTTCGGGGAGGGGATCCGAACCCCGTCCCCCCTATTCTGCATCTTGAGTGAAGAGGGCGGGTGTGGTTTTTGGCGGCCACGGTTTTTGACCATGATGTGGCTTTTTCTTTTTAGGGCATTCTCGAGCCCAGTGGCCTTTTTCTTTGCAATAGGCGCATTGGTCCTTATCTAGGGGCTGGTGTTTATCCAGGGGCTTTTGGACAACAGTAGCCAGGACTTTGGTCATTTTCTCGGTGGCTTTAAGTTGCCTGTCCTCTGGAGTCTCTCTATTATTATAGACACGCTGGGCAATGCGGAGTAAGTCCTGAATCTGTTTTCCCTCCAGGTCCTCTAGCTTCTGGAGTTTCTTTTTAATATCAGTGGCTGCTTGATTTACAAAGGCCATTACAACAGCAGCTTGATTTTCGGGGGCCTCGGGGTTCATGGGGGTATACTGTCTGAAGGTTTCCATTAATCTTTCTAAATAAGCGGCAGGGCTCTCTGTCTTACCTTGTATTATTGAATACACTTTTGCCAAATTAGTGGGCTTGCGTGCAGCAGCCCGGAGACCCTCCATTAGAGTCTGGCGATAAATGCGCAGCCGTCCCCTACCTTCTGCCGTGTTGTAGTCCCAGCCATCCTGTGGGGGTCGGGTCAAGGGAAAAGCTGCGTTAATGAGATCAAGGTTAGCAGTGGGTTGGCCGTCATCTCCAGGAACCAGCTTTCTTGCCTCCAATTGAATTCGTTCTCGCTCCTCGGTGGTGAACAGGATTCGGAGGAGCTGCTGACAATCATCCCAGGTGGGTTGGTGAGTAAACATAACGCTGTCTAAGAGACTTATTAAATCTTTAGGGTTGTCAGAAAATCGGGCATTCTGGGTTTTCCAGTTATATAGGTCACTAGTAGAGAAGGGCCAGTATTGAAGTCGGGGATTCCCCGTATCATCGGGAGGCCCTATTTCCCGTAAGGGTAAAGCTACGGTGGAGTCAGGAAGGCGGAGTCCTGGCTCACGTGGGGCCCGCCTACGGGTATGTCCAGCCGGCCCTTGGACTTTGCCCCCACTAGGCATGGGCGCGGGTTGAGCCTCCCTATTCTCCAGTTCTCCTATGGGCTGGGCTATGGGAGGCTCTGCCGGCGCAGCAGGAATAAGGGCAGCTTGCGGAGTGCGAGGAGGAACCTGATAAGGGGGAGGGTCAAGGAAAGGTAAATCTTGGTTGTCGGGGAGATCAAAGGGTGCAGCTGGAGTTGGCGGCTTGGGAGAGTTTTTTTACTAAATCTTGCCACACCAGAATATAGGGAATCTGATCCGAGTGACCTTCTTTCCCTGGTAGGAAAATTTTTGATTTTATTTTAAGGACCACAGGGAGGCAGAAGGTTCCCTCTGTAGGCCAATTAACCCCAAAGGTGGGCCATTCAGAGCGGCAATAGGTAATTAACTTCCTTTTGTGAATGTCTAGGCTTAAGCTGTGTCCTCTAGCTTTTACGTCCCTGAAATTGGCGAGGAGGAGGGAGAGAGGGGTGCTCTGCGTTTGGCCCATATTATAATTCTGAGGAAGAGGAGAGGAGAAAGGGGGGGGGGCGCCGCTGGCCAGGGGGCAGGAAGGAAAGCCGCAGGGAGCTGAGAAAGGAGGAGAGAGAAACAAAGGATGGAATAATTAATTCTGATCAGCCGAGAAAACACTTAATTCCAATAAAACATCCGACCTATGAAAGAAAAACAAGAACTAACAAAAATCTTTCGCAGCGGTTCCAACTTTCTTGGCTAGCCCGACAGAGAGGGTTACGGCGGTATTTACAAGGGCCCCGGGGTGACAATACATTTAGACTGACAAAGAAGCACTCTTTAGACTGACAAAGAAGCACTCGCGTACTCGCCCGTCCGCGTCCCTCGCGGGAACTTAGGTGCCTCTTAGCATGGGCGGGCAGGTATAAACCCCCTGCTCGGATCAAAAAGATTTTGACCGCCTTAAGCCGTATGAGGATCACCGCGGAAATCGGGTTAGAGCCCACTCGAATCCCGTAGCTTATGCTGTGGGACTACACATAGGGTAAGTCAGGCGCGTGCCCCTGACTCCCAACAATCATTCCATTCAACAGACAGACACACAGACATACATCACATCAAAATACCGGTAATAATTGGCATGCCTAGATGGTTTTTCTTCTTTTTTTTTTTTAGACGCCTAGAGATATTTTTAGCACTCTGGAGGTTCATAAAGAAAATGAAAGTATTTAGTTCGCAGGCGCGTTGGGCGTAAACAGCCCCCAGAAAAGAATCCAGATGGGCCAAGGAGCCCCAGATGGACCGACCTGGTCCCCAGATGGGCCAAACAGCCCCAGATGGACCAACCTGGTCCCCAGATGGGCCAAACAGCCCCAGATGGACCAACCTGGTCCCCAGATGGGCCAAAGAGCCCCAGATGTCAGTGGACGTCTCCAACTGACCCCGGCTGGGTGCCCTATAGCGCGTCCGCCAGGGTCACACCAGCTTCCAGACAGAACCGGTTCTCCAGAGAAGAAGCACAGATTAGAGAGAAAAGGAAGAACGTTAGAGCCGGCTTACTTACCGATCGGAATCAGATACGACCCATTGATCAGAAGTCTGGTGAGCTCGGGGGAGGTCTCGGTGGAACCTCCAAATGTAATGCCCGATGTTCTAAAACCTCCCACAAAAGACCACCAGAGTCGTGAGTCAAAGCCAAGCGGCAAGGGTCGTTTATTGCAGGTTCGAACCTGGACCTCTGCGCACTCGTTGCCGGTGACACACAGAGGCCCCGATCAGAGTTGGTATAGGGTTTTTATAGACAGGGACAAACAGCATAGGTGAGTGAGGGTCCTGATAGGTAAATTCTAAAGTAAGGACATTTGTGGTTTTCTGATTGGGCGTCCTTTGTCTGTTACTTGTGGTGGGAGAGAGAAAAAAAAAAGGGGAAGGGGATAGGTGAGGAATGTGCTAAGCAAGCAGGTTTACAGAAGCGAGAAACGCCGGTTAGTTTATGTACAACCACTCATTCCATTACATTTAGGAAGGTTTACAACCCATTCTACTACACAGCGGGTTACATTCAGGAAAGGTCTCACAATGCTCATAGTAAACAGCAAGCAAAACAGACTTCTCAGCAATTGTATTTCTTATCAAAGATCCATAATAAACAGAAAAGAGAACCTAGCTTTAAACTAAGGTAGGGCTGTCATTTGGATTGTTCCTTTCATTGGTTAATGCTTTGGGTAACAGGGGATAATGAAGAACCAGTTTTCAAATGACTGACAAAGTTTTGAGTTTAACTTAAAAGCTGAAAGTGAAATCTCATAGTTAAGCATTTCTATGCATATTAGCCTAGACAGTGAACAAAGAGAATAACAGATGAAAACAATTTTGATTGAGACCCAGAGTTTATAGAGAATGGAGAAGCCAGCCCACTCAGAGGGTCAAAGATCCTGAAGCCAGGGTCTCTTGCCTTTGGGCTTCCTATGGAAAAGACACCTCAGACCAGTAAACATGAAAAAATAAAATGTCCAGGGGAGTGTATTGGAAAGGGGTGAGCAAGAAAAAAGTATCAAAGAAGACAATTTTGAATAATTCATACAGATTTTGTTTTGGTTATCCTGAACAGAAATGAAGATCTACTTGATTGGAAGACAGAAAATCAGGTGACTTAATGTGACTCCTACAATTGACCAACTGATGACCAGAGAAATCAAAGGAATCATAGGTTTTGGGGTGATAAAAAGTTTCAGACAACTCTTCAATATACTTTTAACAATATCTCAGCCTCATTTTTTTCTGGTTATGTGATAAAGAGTTTATCTTATTTCTGTCTTCCTTTGTCTGCCCTTTTTGTATCTCCAGTGCATTTTAATGTTTCAACAGTTATGCCAATTTTATTCAAGGAACACAATTTCTAACCTAAGTTAGTTCTCTGTGTTTTCTGCCTTCTCCCTTCTCCCCAAGGTACCCATACACTAGCAAACTTATGTACCCTTTATTTGATCTCCTTGCTAGTAATTTAGAATATGTTAGGATTTGCCAGGTTGTAATGTGGTATTCAAGTTGTCTAACTTGATATCATAGCAAGGTATGCACTAAGAGAATTTTGCAAATGAAATCTCTTAAAGACAAGATGATGACACATCACAATTTTCCTTTCCTAGTCGCAAGCACTACAATGCATGAGGTGGAAATTATTAATGTCTCAGGAAGACACAGTAACTCAAAACTGCTGCAGCGTAGTAAGGTGCTACAATTGGGGGGAAAAAGAAGAAAACTGCCAAAAGAGCATCAGGGAAGTTGAAAAAATGATGAAGTCTGGAAATGCATTTATGAGTCACAATAGATGGCTTTTTATCAACTCACTTGTAGGAAAGTTGAAAAACAATGCTGAGATTCTGTTTGTTTTTTTCTCATTCCCTTTATCATTATTATTATTGAATAATAGTATAGTACAGTTGAATAATAATTCCAGCAGCAGATCTTTTTTTCCTTAAATGAAGGTCCTAATTTCATTAGGAATTACCTGATTTCAGGTCAGCCATTTTCCTCACAGGCCAGTACACAACAGCAGTTGATGCCTGGTGGCTAACCTCCTGGTAACCACTGCAGCTTTATTTGATGATTAATTATTCACTGAGCACCTACAGTGCCCAGGGAAAGCCTCATGCTCTTGCTAGCGACTTGCAGCTTACTAGGCAAACACTGACCAAATGAGGCAAACAAAAATGTGACACAAGTGTGACACATTTACAAATGTGTGTTCTGGATCCTCCAAAGGGGAGCATATTTCCAAGATGGAATCATGGCCTGCATCATCTTAGAAATTTACCAAATCATTTGAAAATAAATATTTGTGTATGTAATTATGTTAAATATACATATATAAAATTCAGAATTTAATATATGCATGTGTATCCATTTATCTGCATCTCTATATAAATATGAAGTCCACAAAGGGAAAAAATATTTATAAGGTAAAACATTTTCAATCTTTGTTTATGATGAATGACAGAAAATTGGCATGGTGTTTTTGTGTGGCTTTTAAAACAATACCCAAGCATTAATACCATTTATAAATAAAAGTGTACCCTAAAAACAGGGCAGAAGATGATTTAATTGTGAAAATCTCAAACTGAAAGATGGAAATCTTCTGAGACTCTTGTTAGAGGGCACACAATTAATACATGTGGCTAGGGATTCAGGGAAACTTAGTTCCAGCTTAGCACCTCATTCTCCAGACCAATTGTGGAATGCTTTGCCAATCTCTGAGGCATGAGGTCCCAGTTTTCTATATGGATTGTTACAACAAGCCACCTTTGTGTCCTGCCTCTCTCAAACACGTGCTTACAAATATCTCAGAGAATCCTATGAATGTCACAGGCTGTACTAAGCTTTGACACTATTTCTACACTGCATACCAGTTTACCAATGAGAAAATGGGGGTGAGGGCAGTGTGTTGATCTTAAATTTAACAAATAAGTGTATGTCCATAAAGATAAGGCTGGAGAGCCCTTATTATTTCATCTTTAGCTGGGGTGATATTTTTTTTTTTTTTTTTTCAACGTTTATTTATTTTTGGGACAGAGAGAGACAGAGCATGAACGGGGGAGGGGCAGAGAGAGAGGGAGACACAGAATCGCAAACAGGCTCCAGGCTCTGAGCCATCAGCCCAGAGCCTGACGCGGGGCTCGAACTCACGGACCGCGAGATCGTGATCTGGCTGAAGTCGGACGCCCAACCAACTGCGCCACCCAGGCGCCCCAGCTGGGGTGATATTTTGAAAGGGAGTAGCCACCTCGTCCTTATTTCAGGGAACTGTCATTTTTTTTTAAGTCTTATGTGCTTTGGCCTAGACATATGTTAACTCATGGGCTAATATATTTGATTTTTATTTTGATATATCCATTCTTCTTCCTGAAGTGTTATTGAACCATCATCTTATTTTCCATATTCCCCAAATGTCTTCTAGTCGATACATTTTCTAGTAGTGTTGACAAATAAAATATAGAATCTCTAGATGACCTGAATTTCAGAGAAACAATAAATAATTTTTTTTAAATATAATATGTACCATGAAATATTTTTGGCATACTTATACTTAAAAAATCATTCATTGTTTATCTGAAATTCTAATTTAGCTGGGCATCTTGTAGTTTTATTTGCTAAGTCTGGCAATCCCTAAACATAGTAATTCTTTTAAAACTACATACACTTTTATTTTATTTTTTTTTTTATTTTTTTTTTTTTAATTTTTTTTTCAACGTTTATTTATTTTTGGGACAGAGAGAGACAGAGCACGAACGGGGGAGGGGCAGAGAGAGAGGGAGACACAGAATCAGAAACAGGCTCCAGGCTCCGAGCCATCAGCCCAGAGCCCGACATGGGGCTAGAACTCACGGACCGTGAGATCGTGACCTGGCTGAAGTCGGACGCTTAACCGACTGCGCCACCCAGGCGCCCCTAAAACTACATACACTTTTAAAGGAAATGTTTGTCTTAGCCAGACCTATCACTCCCTACTTATCTCTCCTGATTAATTATTAACAATAAGATCATTTGTACATAAATGATGAAAACAGTAATATTTCTTTCTGGCATTGTAGCCCCAAAGAACCAACTTTTTCACTTCCTATGGTGCAGATCTTTTTATCATGGAAACCATTGTCTTCTGTAGCTACAAAGTGCAGAGCCAGGAGTTCATCTGACCTCTTCACTAACCAGAGCCATCAATGCCTTTCCACTTCATTTATTTTCATTCCCTGAAGTAACAGCACAAATAGAAAAACTTCAGTAGAATAATTATGTGACAGTGGGTACAGAGGAAGGGGCCCAAAGTGACATGCTTTGGAGCATTAAAAATACTGTAATCAATGAGACTTCTTGCTCAGTGATGTGACTCATTTGTTTTTAGAATCTTGTGGCCACATATGGTCTTAAGACTGGAGACAGAATCATATAAGATTTTATAGAGGCTTGTGATTTTTCTCCCTTGGAAGAACTGGTTTTCACTAGTACTTGCTGATTTCTATCTATGTAAGTTTCTGATGATAAAGTCTCTTGCATTTACCAAAAAATAAAAATAAAAAAATAAAGCAAAAGACACTATTTCCCCAAAAGTTTAGACATCTTTGTCTAAGAGGTCCTTTTTCTTTGTTCTCAATGTCACCTGCCTAGATCTGTTTCTTAATGCTTTGACCTATTTATTTACACAGAATGACCTTTAGCTTCAGTTTTCTCATTTGTAAAATGAAGGAAACAGTAGTTACCTCACTTAATTGTCATGAGTATTAAATGAGATGAATGTCAAAATTCTTAGCTTTGAACAACAGTAGTGTATTGTTTGACACTGGTTGGCTGAATACCTTCCCATCTGCTACTCTTACCAATTTGCAACTTACTTATTGACATGCTTTCTGTATAATGTTAAATATGCAACTATCCAGCTTCTTGCCTCCACATGATGGTTGGATTCTGCCATTTTGGAGGCACAATTTGACGGGATAATTGTTATAATTTCAAGTTATTATGCATTTGTCCTAAAGGACTTCATAGCTTGGGGGGGGGTGATTGTTTTGCTTTGTTTTTGTGCTGTTAAACTTTACTAAATTGACCATCATTCATAAGTATTCCATTACCAAATTTAATACACATTTAGATTTTCTTAACTGATAGAAACTTTTAAGTGGAATCAATCTGAACCTTGCTTAATTGTTACCCTATTGTTCATAGCAATTAAGCACTTTTCAAAGACCATCTCCACAAAGAAGATGTCTTTGGTCATATGTCTACACCAAAAACATAATATAAGGATGGTGACTGGTTGAGAGGAACAATCATATTTATTATCAACAGTAAATCAATAATACAAAAGGTTAACTAAGAGTACCACCACTCTCCTATAAAATGATAGCAAATCCATCATAGTAAGTAGCATCTTCAAAAATACAAGATTCTGATAACCTCTACAGCTAGGAAAAATGAATAAATACCTCAAAATTAGATATAATCTATTGAGTTTCATTTTATGTAATTTGTGAACTATGCAACATCAAGTTATGTGATGGAGTGGGGGGGAGCTAAAAGAGAAGACAGCTTAAAAAGAAGCTAGCTATTTCCCTAGAACACATTTACATTTTAAATAATTAACAGCAGTTTTCATTTTTTGAAGTTTAACTATCTCCTACAGTAGCCATGTTTTATGACTTCACGTGATTAACCTAAAACATATGTTACAATAACTGAAGAACATTAAAACTTAAATTTAAAAGTTATATTTACAAAGAAGTTGAACACAGGATCCTTAAATATTAATAAGATACACGCCTCCTAGGGCCTAAGATGTCAGAAAAAAAGCATGCAAAAACTCACTGAAATATAGCAGGTCATTATAGAATGCAACCTCAGTTAAGACTTTTGGTCTCGGCACAACTGCACCAGATGTCAAGGTCTGTGATCATAATGTATTTAAAATATTCAGGTGCACAGACGATTTATTAAACCTGGTCAAAGAAAAAGAATGAGTGATTACTTCATACTTAGCCTGTAATTAAAACCGAATTCTTTCTTGAAAGGGATCTCATTTTTTAAAATTATGTTTGTCCTTCTCAAAGGGGCAAGGGTTATATTTTCTCTTTCTATGGAATTAATATTAAAAGCTAATGAAAAAAATCTATGTGCATCACAAATACAGCATACCAATGCAACAGACCCTGCTTTTATGAATATAACTTGTAATAATGTGGGCCTGATATTGCCCAAATTTGTAAGAGATATTATCCAAGTCATAACTAGAGGCATGTGGAATCAGAGGGTAGTGCATCATCCCATTAATACATTTGAAATTTAAGGGAAAAAACAATGATGACTCATTTGGATGAGTTATTAAATAAGGGAGAACTCAAAGAGAAATTTTGACTTAAGGTGTAAAGATAAAGTATTGAACAGAGCCAGGGAAGATATAAGAGAAAACAGGTGGTATTAAAAAGGTGAGTGGAGGCAGTCTTGTACAACACAGAAGCAAGAGTTCCTATGTGTAGTATAATGACTAAGAACATGAACTTTGGATTTAAACATGTCTTTGTTTGGGGTGCCGGGGTGACTCAGTTCGTTAAGTATTCAACTTCGGCTCAGGTCATGATCTCAGGGTTTGTGGGTTCAAGCCCTGTGTCAAGCTCTGCGCTCAGAGCCTGGAGTCTGCTTTGGATTCTGTGTCTTCCTCTCTCTCTCTCTCTCTCTCTCTCTCTGCCCCTCCCCTGCTCATGCTCTGTCTCTGTCTCTCAAAAATAAATAAATTAAATAAATAAATAAATAAATAAATAAATAAATAAATAAATAATAAATAAAATAAATAAAAATAAATAAAAAAAAGACAAGAAAATTAAAAACGAACAAACAAATAAGTCTTTTTTTAAACTCGGCACTTCCCTTTACCAACTGTCTCAGAAATTTCATCTCTGTAATGGAGATGATGATAATGGTGGTGATAAAGATGATGATGATGATGATGATAATGACACAAAGATGTTTGCATCATGAAATCCGAGGGTGCACACGGAGGACATAGCACTCATTACATGTAACAAATAGCAGGTCTTTGTATTCCATGGGTGGAAAGGTTTAGTTAAAGAGAACTGGACTGAGCTGATTATCACTATACATAACACAAAAACAAAGTAAAACTGCAGTCAAAGTTGAATAATAATGTGCATTTAAAAACATCATTCAAGGGGTGCCTGGGTGGCTCAGTCGGTTAAGCATCCGACTTTGGCTCAGGTCATGATCTCGAGGTCCGTGAGTTCGAGCCCCATCAGGCTCTGTGCTGACAGCTCAGAGCCTGGAGCCTGTTTCAGATTCTGTGTCTCCCTCTCTCTCTGACCCTCCCCCATTCATGCTGTCTCTCCCTGTCTCAAAAATAAATAAACATTAAAAAAATTTTTAAAAATAAATAAATAAAAACATCACTCAACATGGAAAAAATTTAAAGACAAAAAAGATGAAACTAATGTGCATTCAGTATGAAAAATACCTAAACAAAAATATTTAAAGTTATATAATATAAAAAATTAAAAATGACTTCCATAATTCCAACACCTAGATATAATTACTTTCAACATTTTTCTTTCATCTCAGACTTTTAAAAATTCATTCACATATACACATACTCATTCACACTATTTTATTCTTTCAAAATATAACCGTACTAAGAATAAGTATCTTGTCTTTTTGGATATACATATTTTTCCATGTCATATATATGGTGATATAGACATATAATATGCTACATATTATTCCATTGTATAAAATAAACTCACAGCCAAGAGACACAGCCTAAGGAGACATGATGACTAAATCTAATGTGATAACCTGGAAGGGATTTTGGAAAAGAAGAGACATTTGATAAAACCCAAGGACATCTGAATAAAATACAGACTTTAGTTAATCACAATGCACCAATATTAATTACAATACAATATTAATTGTAACAAATGTACCACACCAAGGAAGATGTTAATAGTAGGGGAAAATGTTGGGGGGATGTATGAGAACTCTACCTTGGTAACTTTTCAAAAAAACCGGCTTCTTATACAAACATTTTGTACTCTCAAAAATGCTCAGTATGAATTTCCAAGAATGAAAAATTTGGGGTCAGAATATTCACATTTGGAAACTTTGTAAATATATTTTCAAGTTATCCTTTACTACACTGTACTATGTACGTAAACTAAGTTTGTAAGTACATATTTTGTTTCCACTCAATATTATAATCCTATTAAATTTTTCATGTTAGATTAAAATTATATTCCTTTTTAAATTTGTAAACATGTTTTTAGTAATGAAGTTGACTGTCTTTTTATTGGCAATTCATATCCATTTACTTGTAATTATTAATATGTATGTATGTGAATTAACAGGAATATTATAACATTCAGAATATTTCCACTGTTGACATTGTTTTCGTTCTTGCCCATACCTTGGTTTAAAACTGTACTTTTTTGGTACCTAGCAGTATTTTCAAGACAAGACAGAAATCTCCTCAGTAGAGTCAGTGAGTGTTCATATACTCTTATTTTTCATACTGTCTCTACCTCTGGGAAAGACACTTGAAGCTGCCTTCCAGCTATATTCCTGCTATAAAAGGTGAAGGAAAATTGTACAACCAAGTGATGACTGTAGTAGATTTATGTGCTATTTAAATTTAGAACAGGGAAATATTAAGTATTTTCCTATATATCTCTATTTTTGATTTGCAGTGCATAATTATTTGCAAGAACAAACTAAATATAAAAACTAATTTACAATATATCAAAAAAGAAAGAATATAAGATAATTGTGAAGAGAATTAACTTTCAGAACTATCAGATAAAAAGATGCAAAATACACACCATCTTTTATTACAGTTCAACTGTTACATAAATTGCTTCTTATTCTGGTTATATGTAAGCTTTGTAATAGTTTTTTTTTTTTCAGAAACATATTGATGTAAGCTAGAAAATTCTGCAAGTGTAATAATCCTCCTCAAAATGAATATGTTTTTAAAAATCAAGTCTAGAATAAACATGTTCCTTATAGAAACCAATTAAGTAATACCCAAGGCAAGGCTATAACTTAAAACATCTGCATAGACTTTTTAGCATTTACATAAAAGATGAATTGCTGGGGTGCCTGGGTGTTTCAGTTGGTTAAGTGTCTGACTTCTGCTCAGGTTATGATCTCATGGTTTTTGAGTTTGAACCCTCTTTCGAGCTCTGTGGTGACAGCTCAGAGCCTGGAGCCTGTTTCGGATTCTGTGTCTCCTTCTCTCTCTGCCCCTCCCCCACTTGTGCTCTGTCTCTCAAAAATAAATAAATGTAAAAAATTAAAGATGGATTGCTGACCAGTATTTTGTCATTTTTCTCCTTTATAGGGCTTAAAGATCTGGGATAGTGTCTCTTTCCTGTATTCCCCTTAACATTTGTGAAAACTGCATCATTATTGAGAAAAAAAACAAACATCTTTGTAAGTTAGTTTTTTGGATTGATATCAAATTTTTACTACAAAACTCTTTGTACCAACCAATTACTCAAAAACAGAGCATCTGCACCCAGTATTGCCCTGTGTATCCCTTCAAATTTTCCAATACATGAAAAATATGACTGAGAACATTTGCTGATATTTACTGAGCATGTATTACGTGCTATTCTAAGGGCTTTAAATAGTTTTATTTAACCGTCACATAACCTTACAAATCAATGCTAATCCCCATTTCTACAGATGACGAAAGTAACACATAGAGCAATTAGCTTACCAAGTATCTCAAAGCTAGGAAAGGAGACAAGTCACTGGAAACATACAGCCTTCTTTAGAAAACATATTATTAACCTTGTGTTATGCTCCCTTATAGATCATTGAAGACATTGAGGCAACACTGGGAGAAAGATGCTATTAAAATAAAGTTATGATGCATGAACTTGGGAGAACACAGGTAACATGGAGCAAGTAAAGTGATGCAATTCACCTTGATGATATACAGAAGAAACTAGGTCTTTCCTGTAGACATTTACAAAAATTTCTTGAGTGTCTACAATGTATATGTCAGGCACTGCTTTATCATTCAGGTGAATAAAATCAGACATAAATGTTACCTTATGGAACTCATCATCTAATTTGGGATGCATGTATATTTATAAGTTGTAATAATTGTGATAGGAAGAAGCGATTGTGAGTCATGAGAGGCTATACTGGGGCTATTTGTAGGTGTCTAGGACCAAATCTTGGGGCCTTCAAATATGTAACCCTCCCTTCCCCCCCAAAAAAAGAGAAGTACTACAGATTAACACGGATGGGTCAGAAAGGTAGGAGATATGGTAGATCAGATGAGTATATTGCTCATGAAAGCCAAGGGAAAAGCAACTTTTGAGAGAGAGAATGATTAATACTAATACTAGTATGAGTTCAAATAAGAGAAAGAGTTAAAAATATCCATTGAAAATATCAACCTAGATATAACAGGTAATCTTTTTTTGGATAAGCTGCTGGAATAACTTTTTATTCCTCTACTCTCTCACTGTCTCTTCCTCTTTTTTTCTTTTCCATAAATTGTGTGTATTTGTTAAGAGAGGTGAAGTAGAGGTAGGTTGAATAAAAGGACATGATCAAGTGTGAAGATTACTGGCTTGAACAAGGCAGAATCTATCAGTGCTCTAAGTTAGCTGGATACTCTTAACATTTATTTAAATCTTCAGCCTTAGAGAAATGAGCTGATTCTCAAATTAGCTACAAATAGCCTGTAGACAAGCCATTTAAAATGTGATTTTCTCAGTTTGCAAAAATGAACCACACTTACTCTTGCAAAGAAAATCATGCTGTCCATCAGGTGGGTGATTGAGTGGCCATCATGCTTCTTTGCTGTCTAGCATGCTGCTCATGGTCAAAAGTTCGGTGGGGATTTAACATGAAAATTTGGAGAATTACTGTGCCCAGGAGGGGAGATGATTTAGGCAAGAGAACATACTGAGATGAATTGTAGCAACTGAAAATAGAATTTTTGTGTGGCTTTTTGTGATGGTTCCAGAGACTGTGGTGGTTTGCCTTTAAGTTCTACTCTGATTGTAGGTAAAAGATGGAATTTCCTTTCACTTTTTTACCCATTCAATCCTGATCATCCATATTATTCTTATCAGACATGATCATTACTACATATGGATGAGCCATTCTAATGTACTGGGACTTGGCAGAAAATATACTAATTATATTGCATCAGTTAAGCCCCTTAGACCTCCACAAAATAGGCTAATGTCAAGAATGATATATCCTCATAAAAAAATAAATAGGGAGCTTGAGATTAGAATTCAGGGCACTGGTTTAACAATCCTTTTCTCATCACTTAGCTACAAAACTAATGTTACAGCTGTTCATGGCCATTTAAAATAGAAGAGAACATATTGCCAAAGGAGGGTGTGGGTGTATGTCAGGCACTGTTTTCTGGCCAAATTTCAAGTTGGATAATTCTTTACCAACTTCCTGAATCTCTGTTATTTTACTGGAACAATATCCATTCCTTTCCTCTCTTGTTAATCAGTGTTGTTTGCTGTTAAATATTTGCCACGATATATTTTAAAGCTGAAATGGAAAGTCCTAGTTAGTCTTCTGAAAGGTAATAAAGCAATCTCATGTACATACATTGGGTATCTTCTTTGAGCTAGACACTTTTAATTGATAAGAACATCTGAAAGTCTGTTACTGTAAACAGAATTTCATACTTACCTAATTGAGCTTTTTCAACAGTGCTTTAACTTCAGACCAAATACTGACACCAACTGCTAACAAACAGGAGCTTACCGGTTGGGATATCTGTTTTGAAAGGCACTAACAATATTTAAAGTCGTATTTCCAACTTAAAACTTTCTGCTTCTTTGCTTTACTGCCCTCCTCATCTCCCTCCTGCTATATACTTTTAACAGAAGCACTCAGAGCTACTTGGATGGAAAAGCTATCTTGACTTCTTACAAAGACCAACATCTTAAGTGGTTTCCAAGTTGTTTTGATGGATATTGTTTATCAAGTCATTTCTGTCTCTCTGTTTAAAATACACAAAACCAAATGTACTTCGAGAGACAGTAAAACAAATCAAATAATACATATTCAGCCCTTTCCCAAATGCCTGAAAGAAACAAGTGAAGCACTTACAAATAAAATGACAAGTGCTTTGCTGCCTTTATCTTTTTCTTTCTTTATCAGGCTTGAAATCATTTCTGAAAGGAAAAAAGTGTCTAGTGTGGACATTTCTATTTCAACAAGATGGCTTGCTATTCTGCCTTAAGTAGCAACAGCAAGGTAAATACAGAAAATAACTTTAAATGGACATATTTAACTGTAAGAACTTGAATGCAATTGATACACTTCTAAGAGTCAGATTCTGAAGTAGAAAAAATATATATAATTACTCCTCTTTCCCCAGAAGAAAAAGGAATATGTAAGTACAAATAAAACATTGGCTTCTTTATATTAAAAAGATTTAAAATATTTCCTTGACTAACTGACAAGAGATTCATTTTAAGAGTTATTTAATATTTTTTAACCTACAACTGTTTGGCAATTATACAAATATATATGCATTTAGTTATTTGAATAAAAAATAGAAAAGCACACTACAAAATCAAGATGTTACCTAAACATCCCCACATAATCAGGATATAAATATTATTCAAACAGTGTGCACAGTTCATATGCTCTCTGAAATATCTAAGTGATTTTCCAATTCAGTCAGTACAAATTGCTTCAAATATTCAAATAGCCCAAACATGCTAGTTTATAGGACTCTGGCTAGCTGCGAATGTCCAGCTCTTTTATTACCCTATGGTCTTCAGCCAACTTTCCCTTGCTCACCTCCAACATTTGTTCATTTTACCCTCTCAGTTGCTTAAAATGCAATTTCACACACTCTTCTTTCTCCTCCTTCTCTACCTCCTTTTCCTCCTGCTCATTCTTCTCATTCTTCATGTTCCAACTCCACATACTAATAATACTTTCTTTACTTTAACAATTCAAATATTTTTAATTCCTCCAAGAAAACTCTGAAACACTTCTCTATGAAAACTAAAACAGGGATTTGCCATGAATCCTCCATTCCTGCAATTATAATTACTTAAAATCTTTTTTTTAAATTGTATAATTGGTTGTTGAAAACCTCTGTGGACCTATCAGTTTATATGCACTGATTACACATGCTTTAGATTAAGTCACTCTTGTGAATTGATGATATTTCCTGACATACCATTTGAGAATATTTTGTTCTTGCTCTTTTCCTCAATCCATATAAAATTCAAATACCTACTCTGGCAGATTTAAAAGCTAAAACTTTCAGCAACTAAGAGGCATCTTAGATTTGCTGTCTTCAACTGATGATGAGTAAATGAGAGTGGACAACATCAGGGCATAGACAAAGACAAGCACATCATAGGAGTTAAGAAATGCTGAGATGTGCCTGCTGAGCCCACTGTCTGGTAAGGATCCTGGATACTTGGAACAGAGATTCTGCAGAATGGAATGAGAAGTTCCATGAATTTTTTTTTCCTGGTTTTATATCTAATAGGAACTAACAGAAGGAAAAAATGTTGGAATAATAGGTTTAAAAAAACAGGGGCACTTGTATGTACACAAACCTCAATCCTATGACTAATAGACTCATCTGAAGAGTTCCCATTGTTTGAGGGTAGCTATTATTGGGAAATATGCAGAATGACTGCCAATGGTGCCAAGTGGCCCAAAGAGAGAACTTTATATCAATGTACTTAACGAAGAGCTCATAGTTCTGTAGTGTCCCAACCTAAGTATCTGAGGAGTCCATTTGATTTGACCCCACCTATAAAATATGTGATATTTTTATTTATGTATGTAAATTTGTGTGTATCCATATATGATCAAATATATATCTATATCATTACAGCTAAATGTTTAAGCTTCATGCGGTTGTAATCTTACTTAATACAATACTATTTCTTTTGTTTTACTCATTTGGCTGAATACTAGCACTGTTTCAATCTTTTTCCTGGCCTTTGACATTATAACCTTGCCTTATTCTCTTTGGCATCTTATTCTGCATCATTTTATTTCCCAGTTATACATCCATACAGGTCTCTCTGAGAAAAGCTGCAATGAGCTTCCCTCAATTTTAAATCAATATTCCTTAATTAAGTCTTATACAGTAATTATGCCCAGTAAGAGAAATAGAAAATCAAAATAAGTAAAATAAAATTGAAGTTTATTTTGCCCTGTCATAAAAGAAGTACAGAGTTCAGCCCTCCAGGACTGATAGGAAAGCTGTCTATTGCCAGCAAAGAGGCACACACCTTTAATAGCCCCAAGAATTTAGCACTCAGCTTCCATCCTCAATGTCAAGGTCCAAAATAACTACAGATCTTCATCCGTTCGGTCTTAGTTCTACACAAGAAGAAGGAAATGGAAAGGAAAGAGATGGCAAAGAGGTGCACATTAGCCCTCTGTCCCTCCCTCAAGGAATTTTCTCAGAAGTGCCATCTGTCAACTCCCCCTTATATGTAATTGACCACCTTAGCTGCAACGGAGCCTGAGAAACACAGTTGCTACTATGGGCACACAGCCGAGCAATAAACTAGTAATTCATTTCTAAGAAAAACAGAATATACCTGAAGTAGGAAACTAGTATTCTTTGATTACAAAGTCTTTTTCTCCCTAGGGGGAAAAATAGTAGTATTCCAATGAATACTCCAGCTTTCCCTGAATTTTACACTAGCTCTTTAAATTTGTAACTACCCTAAACATATCGAAATGTTTCTACTTTAATTTTCTATGGTAATTTCTGTAACTTTTATAACATAGGAGATATAATTTGAGGAACTCAGTGGTTTAAGAAAAAATAGCTTTCTTCTACTATTTGTGTGGTTGATTGCATTATGATTCCAAATCATTTGCTTCTCTCTCTCTTTTTGTCTTGGAGGTTTACATATCTTGACACATTGCAATATATCTTGCATTACTTTACTGTAGGTGAAATGTATTTCCTTTCTTCAATGTCAGGTATGCCAGTGTGACTTACTTCAGCCAATAAAATGAATCAGAAGTAGTACAAGCTTATTCTTAGAGGAAGCTTTATGTGCTATTGTCTGTCTCCATAAACTGTCTTGTTCTTTTCCCTTTGCCATAAGAATACCACATCACAGATGGGGGTGATGCTCTGAAAGGAGATGGCCTCTTTGGCCTCTGCTCTGAAAGGAGATGGCATATACAGTAGAAGCAAAGTAGATGAGAACCAGAGACATATCAAGCAAGAACCAAACAAATGTTATTACGTGCTGTTAAGATGTTATGGTTACTTATCATCATTGCAAAAGTTGGTGAAAGTTGCCTAATACTAAAATACTTAAGTAACTTATTCTAGTACCCATGTATACAATGAAAATTTTACTTTTTTTCATCTGATATTATTAAAATTTCTTGATAAGCAAACATGATCTAAGAGGTCACTTGCACCTGAGGGTCATCTTTCTTCCTCTCCTACAGGTATATTTTAGCCATTACCACAGACTGTATTTGGTGAGTTCATCTTACAGAGTGCCCGTCCTTATTTCTGACACAGGCAAGGTAAGATGAGGTGAAAATAAAATGTCTAGAACTGCTCCTCCCATCTACTCTCTTTCTTTATTCAAATGTGAATAAATTCTCTAAATTCTCATCCTTTCTCTAAATTCTCCTATTAATAAAGAAACAAGAAATGAAACATAATGGAAATCAAGCAGAGGGTATTCAAGCGGGATTTTCTTTCTTTTGGAAATAGTTGAACTAAATCAAAGTTGCCCAAGGAAGAATAAAATGTGATTTTTCTTTCAATGAACCCCACTACATCGTCTGAACATGCCCGTAAACATTTCATAAACAATTTTGCTGCTAGTAATTAAAAAATGAGAGAAAAGTTAGTGATTTTTTTTGCTTTTGGGGCGTACCAATGAATTGCTTAAAAAATTTCTGCCTGAGTTGGCAGTCTATGTTTTATCACAATTCAAAACAACTTCATTTAACATAAAGAAAAGAGATGATTTTAAGAAAATAGTTATGGGTACTAGATTTAATTATGACTAGGTGTACATACACATACATTTTTTTCCTTCTTTTTTCTCTCACCCTGGTTCAACTTTATTAATTCAATCTTCATGTAATTCGAATAGCTGTGGTTTTGTTTTGTATTGTTTTGTTTTGTTTTTGTTTGTTTGTTTTTAGAAATAAGATTAGGCACAACAAAGGAACAAAGGTAGAAAAAGAGATTAAGGAATGAGTGATTTAATAGGCTTTCTTCAAAGAATAGCAGTCATATGATCTTGAAAAGAAGAACATTTTAGGGAGAACATATAAAGAAAGGATAGCACCAGACCTATCACTGGAGCCATAGTTTTCCTGACGAGACACTTTATTTTGGACTAATTGCTGTTAGAAACTAAACTTCTTTGGGTAGAATTCATTAAAGAAATCATTTATACCAAATCTCATGACATAGCAAGTTGTAGTGGAAACAAGGCTGTATGCTTGCTGTGATGGCAGAATAATGTCTCTCAAGATAACCATACCCTAATCCCTGGGACCTGTGAATAGGTTACTTTATATGGCAAAGGGGACCATGCATGTGTGATTAAATTAAAGATCTTAAAGTGAAGAGATTATTCTGGATTATCCATGTGGGCAAATAGAATCAACATGGGTGGGTCCTTACAATCTTTCCCAACTATAGTCAGACAGAGATATGACTAGGGAAGGATCACCAGGAAGATGCAAAGTTGGAAAATGGAAGAATGATCTAGGAGCCAAGGAATGTGCTGGTCTTTAGAAGTTGGAAAAAGCAAATAGATTTTCCTTAAAACTTCCAGAAAGAAGCAAAGCTCTGCCAACAGCTTGATTTTGGCCCAGGGAGACTTATTTAAGATTTCTGTTCTCCAGAACTAAAAAATAATGAATCTGTATTATTGAAACCACTGTTTGTGGCAATTTGTTATAGCAGCCTTTGCTTGTTAACACGCTTACCAAACACCACTACCTTTTCCTGCCAGATACACATTTGAACCACATTTCCCAGATTCCCTGGAATTTAAATGAAACTTCAGGTCATCTACATGGGCATGTGGACTGCACAGTCACATTATGAACTGTACTTAAAAAGGCTCTGTGCTTGGTTCAATGCTCTGTTGTTATAATCACGAAATTCTCAATTATGTTTGGCCAAGAGGGCCCACATTTTCATTCTTTACTGGAACCCCAAATTATGTAGATGGTCCTGCTATAGGACTATAGAGTAGACTATAGAGACTATAGGACTGATGTCTGTCCAGTGACATTGACAGAGATGAGTTATGCCACTTTGGGGAAGGACCCTAAAACAAAATAATTTAAATTAAATTAAATTAAATTAAATTAAATTAAATTAAAACATCCCAATTCTCATGGTTCTCCTTTTCCCTTTGCCACCAAGAATTAGAGGATTCAGTAAGGATGTACCAGTGTAAAGAACTTCTGGGCCCACTAGTCTGGGGGAGCTATCAGGAATTCTGTGCTCACTGAGCACTGTGAACAACATGCATATGGAAAGGTGCTGCAGGGAAAGGATGCAGACACACATTGTGCATCAAACCTCTGTTTGGACACTTGCTCCACTGACCCTTTGACATAACTTACATGACACAAGTTCAAAGATAAAATGTTTAAGAATTTCAGGATGTCAAGAGCAGAACTGAGCACAGTGCCTTTTTGACTGAGGAGGCTTCTGCATCTATGTAGGGCATATGCCTATGAAAGCAGCCTAGACACATTTTGTTTCATTTTGTTTCTCTCTCTCTCTCTCTCTCTCTCTCTCTCTCTCTCTGTCTCTCTTTCCTTCCTTTCTTAATGTGTAAAGGGAGAAAACTCTTAATCCTGCATGGCCATGTCTTGTTTAGGCTCCGGAATACTGAAAATACAGCCAAGAAAAGAAAAAGCATATTTAAAATTACAGGCATTTAGTTACAGAGCTAGAATCTGGGTATCCTGATGATTAGATCTTAACAAGCAATAAAACCTTTTAAGAAAGATGCTAATGATCAAAATAGCTACTTGCCTTCTTCCCCTCAACTAATTTCGAAGATATATTTGTAAAAACAAAACAAAAACAAAAACGAAAAAGTAGAAACAAACCAAAAATGGATCTTTTGAATGACACCGTGGAGCAAAGTCCCTTGATTTGGACTGTGATATTAGCTAGAAATAAATTCTCATTATATTAAGTCCTTGATCTGGTAAGATTGTTTATTATAATAGTTGGCTCCTCATAATAAAATATAGTTTATACTAAACTGGAGGGTGTAGCCTAATTATTACCTGAGCAAGAAATAATATTTCTAGATATGACAATAGAAGTAATGCCAAAAATAACAACTGCTTATTCAGTTGTTGTAGTTAATAAATAAGAATAATCTTGAAAAATACTGGAACAACCTAGACTCAATTCTGCTTCCTCAAACCTATCAGGTCTACTGGCGAGAAAAACTTAAATTGGGATTTTATATTTTTATAATTCACACCATGGGAAATAAGCCATTCCCTGGTTTAAGCTGGACTTTGAAAGAGTTAGACCTTCACAATGATTTTATAACTGCAAGATTATATTGAGTTACTGCTTTGCATTGGGCTTTTTGTTTTTCTTCCTGAGAAACTTCATCTTTTTTGAAGAGAAACAAGAGAAAGCTACCATGTCAATGTTTAGTTATTCAAAGTCAAGCTCCCTTAACACAAAGTTTTCTGTTCTTCTCTTTCTTCACTGTTAATTAAATCTTAATAGTAGCCCTCCAAATGGTAAATAATATTATACCTTAACGTAAGCCTTCACAGAAAGTGGTTAAATTGGGAGTGTGTTTCTAAGTGTTTTTCTTGGTTATTATTTTCATCATTGCCTTTGTTCCAGTCTTCTAATCACAAACACAGTTACATAAAATGGCCTCACTGAGAAATAGGATGTCAAGAAGAAGGGAAAAAAAAATATATAATTGAAGTTTTGTAGCTGTTAAGAGATTGAAGGGCTCAGAACATATTTTGCTATTATTGGCATGGTTAAGATGACTTAGATGTTTTGGTTCTTGAACTAAATGAAATAAATGTACAATGTGCCAGTAGTTCCAAACAATGATTCTGCTTTTACTTTTCTGCTCCACTGAGATGAGTGACTTTACTGTCAGTGAAACTTATGACAAGGTTGGAAGGGAGATTGATTTTGGGGTGGGAGGGATGATGTTAGAAAACCAACTGAGATTCACAGAACACAAAACTGCACATCACTGCACATTAAAATTACACTTGTGGTTTTCTACAAAGAAGTATTAATTGATTGAATACTGTGTGCCTAGCATTGACTTAGTAAAATATAATATAGGAATTTTTTCTATAGATAAACAAAACTCTTTCTAGTTAGGATTTTAAAATACTTTGGAAGAAATCGAATTTACTTATTTTAATCATGAAAGGTTTGTAGCTGAAAATCACTTGAAACATGAGTTGTAAAGTGAAAGAAATCCATGATTCAATTACTTGCTAGCTTGGCAAAATCTAATTATGGCTTTAGATTTTGATTATATATCTGGGGATGAAGAAAAATTTTTATTGATTTTTAAATTACCATTGGTAAAATGTACAACAGTTATATTTTTATGTCGAGACTATTTTAATGGTGACTAATGTTTGAAAATTGCAGACAACACAAATGCATATTTCCTCTTTCTCTTGATACATCATTAAAATAATGGTAAAATAGTAAGTACTATAAACCACTACAATAAAGAATATCAAATGGAGGCCATGAAAAAATAAGAAAGGCTAGTAAATTTCTAGAATACAGAAAACAGTAGACACAGTGTTGACTGATGACATGAGAAAGCCATAGTCTAGTTGACAAGCAAACAGGTTTGTAACTGATGAGCTAGCTAAACTGCCTGCCAGGCTACAGAAGGGAAGAGTGTAAAGCAGGGTTGATTGCAAGGTCACAGGAGTGGTTGCCCCTGCCTGTCTACAATTCCACTCCACAAATGGGATCATCTAAAATAAGGCTGCATTGCTTTAAAAAACCAAAATGTTAGGGATGACTTACTTGGGCAGAAATAATAGGCATTAGTGCTTCCATTCCTTTTCTTGCACTGAAGGGTTCCCCAGTAAAATGACCCTGTACCAGAAGATACTTCCTCCAGGTCATAAAACTCACACACATATTCACAACTGTGAATGAACCTTTCTTTGGCTCACTTAAATATGAATAATTTACTGTTGGCCCCCACAAAAGACCCTAACATTGAAAGACAAAGACCAAGATAAACAAAAGAAAATCAATTCTGAAGGAGATAGAAGTTAGGAAACAGAAAAAAATAAGTAAAACTAAATAACACAAACCCAAATTCTAATTAAAATCTTCAGAGAGAGGGAACATATAGATCTATATACACATATATATATATACACATATACATATATATGTATGTGTTGCATTAATTAAAAAAGATACTATGAAAAAAATAATCACAAAATACGTAGAGTTTCCTGGAAGCTAAAACCAAAATATAAAAAAGATTAAAAGATACATTTCAAGAAATCTCCCTCAATATAAGGCATAAAAATAAATTTAAGTAAAAATATGACAGAAAAGATAAGAGATAAAAAGTATCAACTATTGGAAAAGTCAGAGAAAGCTATCAATAACAATTATATTAATACAAGAAAATTTCTCTGAGTTAAATACTTTCACATTAGAGAGGCCTAAATCCAACACGAGTGAATGAAAAAGTATCAAAACTTAGATACACTGAGGAAATCCTAAAATTCTTGAGTGGGAGTAGGAATGAGGGGCACCTATGTAGATGAATCGAGTAGCATCGTTCTTATAAGAATGAATTAAGTTATTTCTTTGTGTCACTAAGTAAACAATGATTTTCAACCTCAAACATTTTTCACTACAAGCCCTATGGATTACTTGACTTTTATTTTCTAGTTTTAATTAAACTTTTATGGAGATAATTGTAGATTTGCATGCAGTTACAAGAAAGATACAAAGAGATTCCTTCAACATTTTGCCCGGTTTCTCTCAATGGCACATGTGTCTATACCTAGAATGATATGACTTCCTGGTATATTCATTCTTTTATCAATAAGTAATGTCCCTATTTGTCTCTAATATTTTTCTTTGCTCTGAAATCTACTTTATTATATGTTAATATAGCCACCCCTGCTATGTTCTTCTTGCTTAATATTTGCATTATATATGTATATGTACACATATGCACACATATGTATACACATATGTATTTGTATATAGAGATATATTTTTACTTTCAAATTATATTGCTGAATTTGAAGTCATTTTTCATAAGCAGCATGTGTTGGGGGTTCTCAACACCATCCCCTTATATGATGATTTGTTAGCAGTATTCACAAGATTTAGCATATAGTCAGATTCATAGCTACGATGTATTAGAGCAAAGGATTTACCTGGCAAAGGGAAAGTCATATGGAGTAAAATTCAGAGAAAAACAGGTGCAGCTCTTGAAGAAGAGTCCTCTCCCAGTGGAGTCATACAGTAAGTGCTTAATTCCTCAGGCAATGTGTTGCAATAACAAGTGTGGAATGTTTTCCATTAGGAAAGCTCCTTGGAGACTCAATACCCAGAGGTGTTTTTTGTTGTTTTTGCTGTTTGTTTGTTTTTGTTTTGTTTGTTTGTTTGTTTTTTAATTGGCAACGGGTCATGTAGGCATCTTCTGCTGGGCATGTACCAAAATTCCAGATTCTCCCTCAAAAAGCAGGTGTTTGGTATAGACCATACTATTTGCATAGTTTAGGCAGAAAGAGTCAATTTTATCACAGAAAACCAAGTTCCAAGATTTCAGGTAGGGGCCAATCTTACAAGATGGTTCTTTTAAGGCCTGATAGTCTCAGCCTACTCTGTTAATCCTTAGCTGCAAAAAGCATGCATATAGGTTATCTTTTTGTATCCATTCTGCCAATCTGTCTTTTGATTGTTGTACTTAGAGCATTTACATTTAAGATAATACTGATATGTTAGAGTTTCAATCTGCTATTTTATTTGCTTTCTATTTGTTTCTTCTGGGTCTCATACCTGGGTTACTTTTTTCCTGCTTTACTGTAGGGTTTTAGGCATATTTTTTAAGGTTCCATCTTCATTTATTTAAAATGTGCTTGAGAGTATCCCTTGGTAGAGTTTTCATAAGGGTTGCTCTGTGTATTAAAATATATATGTGTGTGATACAATAGGCTACTGGAATTAACATTTCACCAGTTCAAGTGAAGTGTGGAGATCTAACTTCCATTTAGGTCACACATTTAAATATCATTGTCTTGAGTATGAGATGGTATTATAATTTTTGTTTCAGTCATCATATATGATTTATAAAACTCGAGAAAAAGGAATTGTTTATTGTATGTATCCCTATTTCCTCTCTTTCCACTGTTCCTTCTTCCTTCCTGATGTTCCATGTTTCCTTCTTTTATTGTTTCCTTTCTGTTTGAAGAACTTCATTTAGCCAATCGGTAAGGTAAGTCTGGTAGTAACAAATTTAGTTTTGTTTTGTTTTAGAATGTCTATATTTCCTTTTTCTTCCTAAAGGATAGTTTCACTAGGTATTACAGCATTAGGAACTGCAACTGTTTTCTTGCAGTACTGAGAAAATATTATGCCAAGTTCCCTTTGCCTTCCACAGTTTCAGACGAGAAATCCATTCCAGTCCAAACTGGTGATCCCTAGGGGTAATGTGACATCCATCTTAGCTGTTTTTAATTTTTTTCTTTAGTTTTCAAAAGTTTAACTATAAAGCATCTTGACATGGATTTCTTTGGATTTGCCTGCTTGAAATTCACTCAGCTTATCTATAGGTTGGTCTTTTACCCATTTGGGAAGTTTATAGCCACCACTTTTAAAAATACTCTTTCAGTCCCATTTTCTTTCTCTTCTTCTTCTGGCATTCCAATGATACAAATATTGGACCATTTTTATGTTTCACAGGTCCCTGAATCTCTGCTCATGTTTTTGTTGCTGTTGCTTCTGTTTATTTTCTATTGTTCAAATTGCATCAATTATATTGTTCACTGATGCTATTATTTGTCATCTCCATCCTACAATTGAGCCCACCTCAGTTTTTTTACCCTGTTTTTGTATTTTTCAGTTTTATATTTTCAATTTGGTTTATTTTTATGACTTCTATGTCTTTGCTGAGATTTCCTATTTTTTAAGTTAACGAGTTTTTATTATAATCTGTTGAAATATTTTTATGACACCTGCCTTAAAAGTCTTGTCAGCTACTTCCAACATATGATTTATTTTGGTGTTGGCATCAGTTGATTGTCTTTTCTTATTCAAGTTGTATTTTCTTGGTTCTTTCTATGATGGGTGATTTTTTATTGTGTACTGGACCTTTCGTCTCTTGTGTTAGGAGAATCTGGGTTCTATTTAACATTTCTTTTTATTTTAGTGGAAATACTTAGAACCTGGGGTTTGGCCTATGTTTGTGGACTATGGTACTAATGTCAGTTTAATTATCAGAGCCTTTGTGGTATTATTTTGATCAATCTCGTTCAGCTGTTGCTACAGTGGCTCCAGCTGTTCCCTGCTGGTGCTGCATCAGGGGTGTGGAAGGAGTTTCCTTAGTCCTGGCTGCCAGGTATCTCTCAGCAGGGAGGGTATAGGGGGATTCTCCTACTGGGATTCCTCCTCTGCATTGTATTTCCAGATGGGGGAGGAAAGTCTGCTGCCTGCAGCGATACAGGTGCTTCTCAGACGAAGCCCCTTTACGTAGCTGGGTCCTTTGCCTTAGTAGCCCAACCCAGTGACTCTTGGCAGACAGGAAGAATCTGGGTTTCACTGAAGCAAAAGGACCTCTTGGACCAGGATGCTTGATGTGGCTGCATCCATTTTCCCAGTTCCAGCTGCCCACTCTCCTTTGCTAGGCAGGGGAGGTGAGTGTAGATACAGCAGGGACAATGAGGCTTCCTGAACCAGGCCACCTACTGTATATTGGCTCTCCTGCCAGCTCTGCCTGTCCAGTTGGGTATCTCTTAGTGGGTAAGAGGAGTGGAATTTTTCAGGCCTAGTGGAAAATAAGAGTACCTCTCCTGGCTGTTTATTTCTGGTAGGACTTCCAACTGACCCTTTTTTCAAGTAGTATCCGGCTTCCCTGCTTTTGTCAGAGGGAATTCTGTTTGGGGAGGAATGACCTTCCTTCTGTTGCTAATTTAGGATTTGGGAAATGCTGGGTCTGGGTGGCCTTCTTCTGTCAGAAGGGGAAACACAAGATGCCCTGCTGCTGCTGTGTCATTCCCAGTGTCCTTCATACCACCCTTCAGGGTCCTTTGATTGTGTCTTGTGCCCTTTCCAGGGTATATAGTTGTCTTTAGAGGAAAGATTCAGGGAAAAGCAATTCTATACCATCTTGTCCAGATTAGAGGTCTCTTCATTGACCTTTTAGTATGTATCGATATATAATAATTCAGAAAAATCATCTTGTAAAATACTAGTTAAAATACTTTCTTTGGGAAGTAAATAAAAACAATTTTAATTTTGACCAGTTTCAAAACCATATACTATTTTTTTTAAGTTCATATGAAATAACAATGACATCTATCATCTTTACAAAACTCATGCAGATAAACTGTTTTCCTTTTTGAAAGAGGGAAAAACTGAACCCCTGAGAGATCCACTGAATGAGGGGAGTGTGAGGCTAGATAGGGCTGTCATGGACAGAGACTCAAATTTAGGTCTATATAGTTAATAAACTGTTTCTTTACATTCCAATTTTATGATTTTAGTCTCAGCCTTCTAAAATTCTGTATAGATTTATAAAAAAAATGTTCACGTGGAAACCCTCAATATGCATGAGCTTGTTTATTTTATTTTTAGTTTTTAATGTTTATTTATTTTTGAGAGAGAGAGAGAGAGAGAGACAGAGTGCAAGTGGGGGAGGGGCAGAGAAAGAGGGAGACACAGAATTCGAAGCAGGCTCCAGGCTCTGAGCTGTCAGGACAGAACAGGATGTAGGGCTCAAACTCATGAACAGTGAGATCATGACCTGAGCAGAAGTGGATGCTTAACCAACTGAGCCACCAAAAAGCCACCCTGTTTGTTTATTTTAAATTAAATCTATTCAGTAGAAATATGAACCTGTAAAATGTGGTTTGAAGTCAGACTTTTCTTTCCACATATCCAGATTTCTCCATTTACGAACAATAAGACCTTGGATAAATTACCTTATCTTTCTGATTCTCAATTTTCATATCTGTAAATTGAATTTAATAATATTCGTCTCATCATGCCATTCATTGTAGTGATTGTATAGTGACAGAAAAAACATTCCAAAACACCTAGAATGATTTCTGACCCATAAAAGGAACTTAATAATGATATATTATTATTATTATTTTATTATTACTATCGATAGATGATGATGATAAGAATGGTAGAGATGAACAGGAGGAAGAGGAGAAAGTCTCTTCAAAAATATCGAGGCATAAAAAGGAAATAATCTAGCCTAAGAAATCAGCTACAGCTAATTGTATTAGTCTGGATGAGAGATATGAGAAAATTGGAATACATAATGAGAAAAGGTATTGGTTAAAATGGATGAAGCAAAGAATAAATATAATTTTATAGAATCAAATCAAATTTTTCTCATCAGCATTCGTTTTCCATGTAAAGGCAGAACAGGTAAAATCACATTGGGAATTCAAGGGGAAGGAAAAGTATGAGTTGAACACATTTAAAATATTCACAAATTCTTATAACAACTAGTTAGAGGCTAAGAATGGATCACTGGCTCAGTTTTACAGTTGTGGAAATTTCATGCATATCCTGTTAAGATCTTGAAAAGTGAAAGGCACCACCATTTTGGATGAACTGAAACATTTTAACAATATTTCCACTAAATAAGGAGCAGAAATTTAAATGCTGGTGGTAAATGTAAATGGGGAAAATAAATACCCCAAATCTGTGGCTGCTGTCAGAGATCATATGCAAATATCCAGCACATGACACATATTAGAAATTAAATGGAACATTAGAAATCATCTGATCTAGTGAAATTATTTTACTAATAAGGGAACTGAGGTTAAAAATGCACAAGATGAAAAATGTGGCTTTTCCCACAGATGTAAATTGTTAAGGAAAAAGAGAAATAAAACAAAGCAAACCACCTTATTTCTGGAATCAGGTCCATTGGTGGTAACATGAATTACAGAAGCCTATTTGTATACAGGTAATATAGATGTTCCGATCAGGCTGACAGATATTCTGAAAGTAGATTGTAAATAAAGTATGTTCTAAAATATGATGAAATTTTCTCCAAGGTATTTCAATCTTAAGACAAATAAGTAAACAAACAAAAGTACTTTGTAGTTAACCTCTTCATAAAGTAAATAGTTATTTTGTAATGTAGCAAATTCTAAATGATCTTAAAATTTTGAATTTCATATTAATTAAGCAAACACATGCCTGGTATATGCAATATATGCTTGGACATGGAGTATGGTATATATAGTTCTACTATGTAAGAAAGCAGTTTAACAGCTAGTGAAACAGACACACCATTACCTATGTTTAACCCTCGTATCATTTCCATGCCATTTTCATAAGAGAATTTAAAAGAAATGCTAAGATTATGCTGGGGGCATAGTGATTGGTAAAAGGCTTTCTGAAGGAGCTGATTTCCAAGTATGGCATAAAGAATAAGTATAGATTTGGTGGTGGAGATGGAGGAAGAGATGTTTCAGGCATGAGCAAAATTACAGAGGTATGGAAGTAACTGTGTAAATAACCTAATAAATGGGCAGGGTGGTGGGAACTCAACGTTTAGAGAATAGAAGGGCACCGATAATCTGAGATAAGGCTAAAATTCAAGGTTGGAACCAATATGTAAGGTGTTTGATGCCATTTTTTTAAAGTTTATTTATTTATTTTGAGAGACAGAGAGAGTGAGCAGGGGAGAGGCAGAGAGAAAGGGAGAGAGAATCCCAAGCAGGCTCTGTGCTGTCAGCATGGAGCCTAATGCAGGGCTCAAACTCATGAACTGTGAGATCATGACCTGAGCTGAAATCAAGAGTTGGATGTTTACCCCAGTGCCCCTATTCTTGATCTATTAATACAAGGCCCTTATCAGATTAATGGTTTGCAAATATTCACCTACATTCTGTAGGTTACCTTTTAATTTCTTAATAGTATTATTTGCCATTTGCCACCCACTTCTTTTTATTCTTACAGTAACTGTTTGAATTAAGTCCTTTTTACTTTTGGACTCATTTCTTAATTGTCTTGTAGACTTCCAAATGGGCTCTTGTCTTCAGTTTCTACCCTCTCACATCAATCCATCATGTAGCTGTGAACTATCCTCCAAAATCAAAAATCAGATTGCCATTTCTTCCTTACAAACTATGTGTCCTCTCTTTGTATCTAGCATAAATCTTAACTCCTAAAAATGGCAGCAAACACGGGCACCTGGGTGGCTCAGTCATTTAAGCATCCGACTCTTGATTTCGGGTCAGGTCATGATCTCACAATTCCTGAGATGGAGTCCCAAGTTGGGCTCTGTGCTGACAAGGTGCAGCCTGCTTGGGTTTCTCTCTCTCCTCTCTGCCTCACCCCCACTCATGTTCTCACCTCTCCCTCTCCTCTCTCTCTCTCTCTCTCAAAAATAAACAAAAAAAAAGTGAGTGGATTTGAATAATATTTCAGTGGTAAAATTAGCAGAATTTAGTAATTTGTAAACTTAGAATGTTGATGAATGAGATTGTTAATAAAATGTCATCCTCTGATTAATCTCTGTGAATGTGGTGTGTGTGGCATTGCCACTATTTACAATTTAAAAAATCAGATGTAATAATATGTTTGGGTGGAAAAAAGTAAAGTTCATTTCAGGCATGTTGAACTGAGGTATTGATTTCTTTAGTTTTTCTTTGTAATTCATGAGATTTATAATTTTGTAGAAGACAGGACTATCATCTTGTAGAATATGACTTAATTCTGTTATGTATGTTTTTCAGGAATACTACAGAAGGGATACTTTGCTCTTGGTGCATCACATCAAGATGCACATTGTGTGGATTTATACTATTACTGACAAAGCTAACTTGTAATCAATCACTTGGTTAAAATGCTTTCAGGTTATTTTTTCCCTTAAATATATAGTGGAGAGATGTTTCCATTGAATTGAAATGATTTCTTCCTTATACATTTGGTTGAATTCACCAGTAACGCCATTGGTATGGAGTTGTTATTGTTTTAGGAGAGAGAAGTCAGAAATGTTTCATGATAGATGCAATTTATTTAATAGACAAAAGTAATTCAAATTACACTATTTCTCCTTGTGTAATCTTTGGTAGTTTGTGACTTCCCCAAAATGTCTGTATTTCATCTAAGTAGTCACATTTATTAACATAGTTTTTTATAACATTTCCCTATTGTCTGCTAAATGTCTGTATAATCTATAGTGATATTCCCTTTTCCCCCCGATATTGGTAATATTGGTATGCTCTTTTTTTCCTGCTCAGTATAGTCAGAGGCTTATCGATTTTCTTGATTTTTTACAAATAACCTGTCTTTTGTTTCCTGACTTTCTCTATTGGTTTCTTGTTAATATTCTTGCTTTTTGTGCCTATCTTAATTGTTTTAGTCCCTCTGCTTGCTTGGGCTTAGTCTGCCCTTGTTATTCTACTGTGCTAATGCGGAAGCTTAGCTTATTGATTTAAGACCTTTTTCTTTTTTAATATAAACATTTAGTGTAACCAATTTTCCCTCAAAATTTAGCTTAGTTCCTCCAGTATTAATGTTTTATTTTATTTTCATTTGAATTATTTTCTAATTTTCCCTGTGATATATTCTTTGATTCTTGCATTACTTAGAAGTGGTTTTAAGTTACTTATTTTGATTTTAATTCCATTCATTGATTGTATGATTTACATCTTTTTTAATTTGTTGATTTTTTTAATGCCCAGAATTCTGCTTATTATGGTGAATGTTCCATGTGCAGTTGAAAAGAATATGTAGGGGTGCCTGGGTGGCTCAGTCGGTTAAACGTCTGACTTCGGCTCAGGTCATGATCTCACGGTCTGTGAGTTTGAACCCCGCGTCGGGTTCTGTGCTGACAGCTCAGAGCCTGGAGCCTGCTTCGGATTCTGTGTCTCCTTCTCTCTCTGCCCCAACCCCACCTGTGCTCTGTCTCTCTCTATCAAAAATAAATCAATGTAATAAAAAAAAGAAAAGAATATGTATCCAGTTCTTGGTAGAAAGTAGTCTATAAATATCAGTTAGATGATATTGGTTGATACTATTGTTCAGGTTGTCTATGTTTTTACTAAATTTCTGTATGCTTTTTCTATCAATTAATGAGTATGGTACTGATTTGGCCAACTGTAATTGTTGATTTGTCTATTTCTTATTTTGCTGTATCAGTTTTGCTTCCCGTATTTTGAAACTTTGTCTGTTACACATTTAGGAACCTAGGTCTTCTATATTAATTAAATTCTATATTATAGAAGCCCCTCTTTATACCTGGTAATATTCTTTGTTGTAATTCTATTTTGCCTGTTATTATTATAACCAGGCTACTTTGTTTTTAATTAATGCTTATATGGAACATATTTTCACATTTAAAATATTTTTAACCAATCTACATTACCCTTTAAATTGAGTTTCATATAGCATATATTTGCGTCTTGCTGTCTTTTGCAATTTGAAAACCTCTGCCTTTTAATCAAGGGTGTTTAGGTCATTCACATTTAATGTCAACTAAATTGCATCTTAATGTAATTTAATGTAATTATAGTTGTATCTGAATCCAGCATTTTACAAGGTGTTTCCTATTTTTCCAATCGTTCTCTATTCCTTTTGTTCTCTTTTCCTGATTCTTTTTGGACTAATTGGGTATAAAATTTCATATTCCATTTTATTCTCCACTACTGGCTTTATATACATCACTTGAAAAAAATTAGGATAATTCTTAAACTTAATACTTAAATTCTTAATACTTAATATTCTTAAAGTATTTGTCACCTAATCACCAACAATATTTTTGACTCAGACAATTCTCACTTTGTTGTAGGGTATATCCTCTGCATTCTAAGATGTGTAACACATCCCTGGACTATATAAGTAGACACAGTAGCACATTTCAATTTTGATGGCCAAAAACATCTTCAGACATTATTGATTGTATCCTGTGTATATGTATGTGAGTATATACGTGTGTGTGTGTGTGTGTGTGTGTGTGTGTGTGTGTGTGTGTGTGTGAGGGGGTGGAGGAGTAATCGTATACATGTGAGAAACACTGTTCTGGGTTTATCATAGTACAATTTTGAATAATACCATATCATTTCCATACAGTATAAAAATTTTAGAGCCATCCATTCCTTGTACTGTTGGCATGTGTTTTATTTTTACATGTGTATAAATCCCATAATACATATTTATAGTATTTGTGTACTCTATCAATTATTCATAGTACAATTAAAGAATATATTGATTGTAATTATTTATGCATTTTGTCTTTTCTAGCCCTGTTCATTTCTTTGCACAGATCTAATTAGCTTCCTTGACAATACTTCTAATTAAGGAACTTCTCTTATTAATTTTTTTTGTTTTTAAAATTTTTATTACTTTTAGAGCTGTTACAGGTTGAGGGAAATGCACAAAGATTCTGCATGTACCCCTGCCCTCACACATGCATAGCGTCCCTCACTATCAACATCCCATACTAGAGTGTTCATTATAGATGATGAATCTACTTTGACACACAGTCACCCAAAGGCAATAATCTGAATGATTGTTTCCTCTTGGTGAATCCATATTATGGATTTAGACAAATTTATAGTGACATATATTCATTGTTATGGTATCATAGAACTGTTACTGCCCTAAGTCCTCTGTACTCTGCCTATTCATCCCTCCCTCCCCTGCCTCTGCCACAATCCTGGCAACTACCTATCATTTTACTGTCTCCATAGTTTTGCCTTTTCCAGAGTCTTATATTGGAATCATACAATATATAGACTTTTCATATTGACTTCTTCCATTTTATAATATGCATTTAAGGTTTATCCATGTCTTTTCATGGCTTGATTGTCATTTCTTTTTAGTGCTGAATAATATTCCATTGTCTGGATGTACCACAGTTCATTCATTCATCTACTGAAGGATATCTTGGTTGCCTGCACGTTTTAGCAATATTGAATTAAGATGCTATAAACATCTGTGTTCAGGGGAGAGCTTCTCTACTCTCTTGGCTCATTCTCCATCTTAGGTGTCTTGTGTTCCTGGGCCCTTGGGGTGGGTTTTTGTCTATCTGCATCCCTGAGTCTTTCCTTTAATGGCGCCCAAACTCTACCTTGTATCTGTTTTGAGTATTGAGCAGGAGACCGTTTCTTGACCCACCTCCAACAGTAATAAACTTGTAACATTTCCTGAAGCTGGAAGAGAGAAATCTTATTTAGATAGACCTGAGTTATTCAATTTATCTCAACCTCTTCCACTTACTCAATGTATACTCAGACACCCAACACAGGACATATTTTCTCACTTTATGTATCCTATGCTTTGTGGACATTTCAGTATAGAACCTCAAATATAAATAAACCCATACACTATAAAATTCCATTAGACAAAAACTGCCATATCCAATACATTCACATACTTAAAGAAATTTAAGTTGAGATAGGTCTGGTATAATAATACTACTAATTGTCTAGGATTAAAAAATAAACTCTAAAGCCTAGCTATATCTAAGTCTCTATTACTCACTGGATAAGTCACTTAAATTCTAGGACATAATTTCCTTATTTTTGATTCAATTAAATAAAAAAAATAGGTACACTTTACAAATCACTGTATTGAACTGAAGATGAAGAAAATGCAGTATTTATCCCAAATGAGTTTGCACTTCAACCACGTATTGTATGACTGTCTCCTTATGCTCAAAAATTGTATAACTCTAGATTCTATGTACAAGGAAAAATGAACTCATATAAAAAATAACATCATTGGGGCGCCTGGGTGGCGCAGTCGGTTAAGCGTCCGACTTCAGCCAGGTCACGATCTCGCGGTCCGTGAGTTCGAGCCCCGCATCGGGCTCTGGGCTGATGGCTCAGAGCTTGGAGCCTGTTTCCGATTCTGTGTCTCCCTCTCTCTCTGCCCCTCCCCCGTTCATGCTCTGTCTCTCTCTGTCCCAAAAATAAATAAACGTTGAAAAAAAAAAAAATTTAAAAAAAAAAAAAAAAAAAAAAAATAACATCATTTAACCACACTAGAAAATATTTGAAGTTAATAATACAATATTGCTTAATTCAGCCTGACAGAATCCTATTGATTTTAGTTTATATGAGGAATTTGATTTATGCTCCTTTTGTCTCTTTTGATTAATATAATATCTCACCTTACACGAAGATTCAGTCATCCAAAATCCTCCTGTGTATTCCATTTCAAATAAATTGAAAGTTTTGTTCCAATGAAACTTGGTTTAATAAAAAGAATATTTAAAAGTTAGTTTGGAGCATGGAAACTTCAGATTTTAGATAATAAATATGTTTTCATCTTATTATATGTATTTCATAGAATTTAGCATTATCTCAGGTTTCATCTTAGTTGGAGAGAAGACAAAAAGATTTATGGACAGTCATAGCCTACTGCTTTATGCTACAACTTTTAGTGAGATATTTTCTTAGTATAGTTTGTCCAAGATATTAACACTTCTAAGACACTACAATGACTACTAATGCTATCTTGAAATTTAACAATTGACATTAGTTAAATAAATTATATGTGTATATATATTAATAAAATGACTTCCTATTCCATTAAGGAAAATATTTTCAATAACTATGCATTGACAATGAAAAACATCTGTATGCTATGGTCTCAAACCATTTGTCTCTGTGTTTAAATGTGTTTGAAGAAAGAGTAAGTACATATGTATGTATTTGTATATCTATCAATGTATCTTAACTATTTATCTGGGGAGTGAGAAAGGTTGTGTTTCAATTTTCTTATATTTTGACTCTCTGAGAGGGTTTTTTTCCCTTCCTGACACCAACATTCATTCTGATAATGAGTGTCCTACAATTCAATTCAATTCTTACACTAACTACCTGCAATTAGAGTCAGACTTCACATGTTCAAGGGCTCAGGCACACAAAACTGCCCCCTGCCTCAGATGCCAGAAGTATGGGCCACCATACTTATGCCTGGCTATAATTTAGAGATGCTCACAACTACTTCCTCGGGTTTTATAACAAAAAGTACTTTACTTACATTTACTTGTTTATTGTAAAGCATACAAATGAGCAGTCAAATGCAGAGGTATATAGGGCACAGTCTTGAAGGATCCTAAGCATAGGAGATTTTATTGCTACGGCGCTGGGGTGTGCCATGTCCCAGACATGTGAATGTATTTGACAAACTCTCTGAACCTCATCAGTAGGGATTATTATGAAGGTTTCATTATATAGCTGTGATTGATTAAATTATTGGCAAATGGTGACTAGCTCAGTCTCTAGCTTCTCTCTAATTCCTGGAGGTTGAGGCTCAAAGTTCCAAATTTCTAATTAAAGATTTGGTCTTTCTGGATATCAGCCACTATCCTGAAGCTATAGGAGCTATCAAGTGCAACTCATCATAACAAAAGATCCCATCACCTTTATCACTCAGGAAACTCCAAAGGTTTTAGGAGCTCTATGCTAGGAACTAGAGAAAAGACTGAGTATCTTTCTATGATACCACACCCTATATCATTTTTTTTTAAATTACAGTAGATATACAGCACCTTTATAAAAAGAAAAATAATATAACATAAAATTTTGCTATTTAGCAAAATACAGTTTTCATATGAAATACCTGTACAGTAAACGTAAAGTTTACAAATATTTTATTTATGTAATGAATATCTCTGAACTAAATTATTTCTTGAGAAGTGTTTAAAATATCTTAGAAGGCCTTTAGGGTTTCTTTAGGGTTTCAAATCAGGTTTACATCATCATTGTGTGGTATGATTTGAGGGTCACAAAACCACCACTTCCTCATTCCCACATTTCCATTGGCTTTGCCACAGAGGTTGAGTTACCACGTAACATGCATTTTCTTAAAGTCTGTCTACTGCATGAGACAGTATGCAAAAGGAATACCAACACTGAAAATAAACTCGAGAACTTATTCATCTTCTAGGTGCAAGTTTCTACCCTTGAACAACATCTCCTCAATCACCCCTCCCTCATGCCAGCCATGTATTCTGGTAACCATGTATTCTCTGTTTCTACAAGTGCAGCAATTTTAGATTTCACATATTAGTGATATTATATAGTATTTGTCTTTCTCTGTATGACTTATCTCACTTACCTAATGCCCTCAAGGTCTACCCATGTTATCCCAGTAGGTCTTTGGCCACAATAGCATACCTTCATAAAACTTTGAATTAGAAGTAGGCTGATAGATTACCTAGTCTATTTTCTGAGGAGTGTTTGATTCCCTCTAGAGCATAGGCTGGCACACGTATTGTCCTTGGGCCAAATCTGGTCCACCTCCTATTTTTATTAAAAAAAAAAAATTATTGGAACACAGACTCACACACACACACGCACACACACACACACACACAGAAACCTTGAAAAGCAATGTAATTATTAACTTAAATCTCATAAATGCCAGAGAAGGTTTCTGCCCTGGTTTGTTGTTGTTACTATTGTTTTTAATCTTTTAGACTCCACATAAAATCCCTTTAAAAATCAGAATTTGCTGCTTTTATATATTAAGCCTCTACTCCAGATCCCATAATTAACTTTATCTGGTAGGTCTCAGATCTTGCCACTGAATGAATATAGCCCATTTCACGTCTTCTCAGTTATGGTTCTACTTAATCTGGTCAAACCCACAACAAAATAAAATTTGAGGTCCTAAGCAACAAAACTTTTTCCCTCTCTTAGAAAGCAGAGAAGGGGCTACCATTGTGATTATTCATAATTCTTTTTTAAAATTTCTTTTTACCTGTTATTTTAATACTAAAGTTTGGTTCAAGACAACACAAGCCCCCTGAAGTTCAAATGTTCAATTCAGGTTAGAATTTACATTTACCAAGTAACTAGTTGCTTAATGTCAATGACAGAAAAATAAATAAGACATAATTTTGCCCTCAAGAAACTCACAATCTAGTAAACGACAAAAGAGCACAATCATAACTTTAGTATAGAGGGAATAATGTCATAAACTATCAAGCATCAATTTCATAATTTATGAGATAAGTTTATAGGATTACTTGGCCTTGAACTAAATAGACCATTCATGGGGTAAAACAAAAGACAATTATATTTTGCTTTCTAGGAAAGGCTGGGCAAAGATTCAAAGCATAAGATGTTTTCTGAAAGGACAAAAACAGAAATTAGAAAAAGTACATTGGACTCTTCTGTTTGAGTAGAAGCTCATGAAGGAAAAGGATAGGAAGGAAATGTCAGTGAGACTGGATAACACCTTGGATTCCAGGGTGATGTGCCCAAGATAGAGATTGATATATACATGCCGTTGGCTACTATCAAAGTTAGTTGGAGATAGTTGAGGGCTGGAATAGAATTATTTGAAAACACTCAGATTTTCAGCTTCACTTGGTCACTGGAAATGTTAGGCCATTTATCTTCACATTCCTAAGCTTTTTTAAAGAGCTTTGTCAAAATATAATTGATATACAGAAAACTGCACATATTTAATGTATACAATTTGATGAGTTTGGACATATACTCACCTCAGTAAGGTGATAAATGTATCAATCATCTCCAAAAGTTTCCTCATGCCTTATTGTGTGTACATGTGTGTGTGGTATGAACACTGAACATGAGATCTCAACAAAATGTTAATTAAGTGTATTGTTATAGGGTATTGTTAACCACAGGTACTATGTTATACAGCAGAAGCCTACAACTTGTTCATATTGCATAACTGAAACTTTATCCTGTTGGAAAACAACTCTCCATTTCCCCCTCCCCTCAGCTCCTGGCAACCACCATTCTACTCTCTGCTCCTATGAGTTTGAAAATCTTAGAAACCTCCTATAAGTGGAATCATGCAGTATTTGTCCTTCTATGACTGGCAAATTTCATTTAGCATAAGGTCCTCCAGATACATTCATGTTGCATACAGCAATATTTTCCTTTTTTGAGGCTAATATTCAACATTATATGTATACATCACATTTTCTTTATCCATTCATCTGTCAATGGGCAGTTCGATTGTTTCCACATCTTGGCTATTGTGAACAATGCTCCAATGAACATGGGAGTGCAAATGTCTCTCTGAGATCCTGATTTCAATTATCTTGCATATGCCCAGAAATGGGATTGCTGGATCATATGGTCATTCTATTTTTTTTTTACTTCCATCCTGTTTTCCATAGTAGCTGTACCATCTTACGTTCCCACCAACAGTGTAGAGGGTTTCTAATTTCTCCACATCTTGGCATTTGTTATCTTTGTTAGTGACTGTTGTCTTAACAGATGTGAAGTGGTATTCTCACTGTGGTTTTGATTCATGTTTCCCTGATGATTAGTGATATTGAATACCTTTTAATACACTGAATTTTCTTTAAGAAATTGGTTAAGTTGGTTTAAATATCTACAACAATACTAAGAAAGTACAGCCAAAAAAAATAGAGAAAACAAAAGACAAAACAACAGACAAAGCAAAAAATAAAATAAAATTTAAAAATCACTTTGTGATTTTCACAAAAAGTACTTTTAAGTGGATTCTGACAACGTTCATTCACCTGGTATCTGGGACAACATCACCAAGACTACTGAGAGGAGAACTCCGACTCCAAAATCTGGAACAGCCAGCACAGCTGTGAAGCCAAGTTTATGGGGCTTACTAGGGCAGCAGCTGGGCATGAACTGAACAAAGAGGATAATTCCAGTGCTTTGGAGCAGAGTGCAATGAAAAGCACAGCTTAATCTCTTGGTGAAGCAAGAAAATTGTATTTAAAAAAATCACTAAGTGATCAGCACTTTAAATAACAATGTCATTTTTAAGGCACTCTGAAAAGTTCATGTTCTTCATCTCCCCCACATTCATTACTGTCATTCACAAATCATTGCCAAGTCAAATTTTCATCTCCCTTTGATTTTTAAACTGGGCATTGGAGTAACTTAAATAATGTTTCAATTTGTTGAGAAAATTTGATTTAAAATAGGAAAAGCAAATGAGGTCCAAGTTGACAGCCAAACCTTTGGGAAAGAGGGATTAGAGAATGTGGCATTTCCCATGTGTCCCTAACATTGGACTTTAGGCCGTAATGCTGAAAATAGGCTGAGAGAAGGAAGTAGAATGTCTGTGATAAAGATGTGTTAAAGTTTATCTTGGTTAAATTATCTCTTCAAATGTTCAATTAAAAGATATTTCAACCTTAAGCTGATTATCAGAGGGGTCTTGAAAAAATTTTAAAGTATTGCAATGTAATGTTAAAAACAAATCAGAATATGAATGAATGAAGCCAGGGAGTATATGGCCTAAGAGCAGGAGTGGCCTATTAAATCCTGTGTAGCAGGCAAAACTTTATAATTGTCTCACCCCTCCCTTTTCTAAATCCTGTCTGTTTTTCTGCTATAATACTCACTTCCCACCTGTTACACAATTGTTAGAATCTTTATGTTTACTTGAAAGAATTAATAATTAACAAAACATTTGAATTTAATTCTTTCAAAGAAGTAATACAATTCAAAACAAATTTGTATGTGTGGAGATAGATTCAACCATTTTATTGAGGTGTGTGAGCAGTCTCATTATTTTAATGAGAATCTGATGTTTGTGTATATGTGGAATGATGATTGTATGCTTCATCTGGGCATGAGAGAATTTCTGAATATTAGCTGATAGACAATGGTAGAAAACTACATCCTGACCAGAATAACAGATGAGGAGATTCATCCAGGGCCCAGAATGTTCTCCTGTCCTGAATGGCATGTATGTAGATGCTACTAGGCAAACTACTTCTAGAAGTATTACTGAATGCAAGGAAAATGTTTTTATATATTATGAGATATAGTGATCAATGCCTACATGCATGGGATAGGAGATGTGTGTAGGGTATGAGTTTTTAAGATGTCAATAAAAAATTGTCTAACACTTAGAATTGGACAAAAGAGATCAGTGCACATTGTTTAAGTGAAATTAAATCTTATCTACTGGACATGTGGAGGAATATCTGATTCTATAGGGGTATGAACTTTTTATTGACTTTCCATGGCTAGACTATTGGACAACTCTGTTGGGCTAGAAGTTAACTTATTAGGGATCCTGTACATTAGTAAATGTATCATTTGCTAGAGGTGTCATAAAAAGAACTAATGACTGAGTGCTTAAATAGAAATTTATTTCCTCAAAGTTCTGGAGACTAGAATTCTGAGATCAAAGTGTTGTCAGGGGTGGTTTCTTCTGAATCATCTTTCCTTGGCTTATAGATGGTCATCTTCTTCCTATGTCTTCACATGGTCTTTTCTCTGTGTGTATCTGTGCACTACTCTCCTCTTCTTATAAGGAAACCAGTCATAGTGGGTTAGGGCCCACCCTTATGACCTCATTTTAACTTAAATTACCACTTATAAAATGCTGTCTTCAAATATAGTCACAATTTGAGGTGCTGGAGGTTGCTGGACTCCAACATATAAATTTTTAGAGGGGACACGATTCAGGCCATAACACCATATTACTTAATGAGTTGAAGAAAATTTCTGAAAGGGGCTCATTTATACTTGCATATCATTTAGGTTTTCCTTTTTTGAAAATTTTGATTTATTTGGAGAGAAATAAGGGATGGGTTGGAGTTTGTTAAATTAGGTCTTATCTTTTGACAATGGAAAAGCAAAGTTCTACCCTAGTAGGAAAGTCATGTGATTTTATAATATTTTGTTCATTGCCTATATTTGTGTCTAACATCTACTGTTAATATCAATTTTCTTCATACCCAGAAGCCAAGTTTGGATGGAATCTCAGAACAACCAAGAATCTTCAGAAAGATTATAAAATTGTTTCCTCAACAACTATATGGAAAACAAATCCTCATGTTGAAAAGAAACCTTGATCCAAAAACTTACAAATTACTTTTAGTTCTTTCCCGTCTTAACTATAAGAGGAAAAGGAAAGCATTAAAAGGCTGGGGTGAGAAGGAGAAATCTCATGTATGTTTTGACAACAGATTAGTTCTCTGTGGAATTCTATAGTTGTCACTTTATGTTATCTTCTTTTATTAAAGCTTGCTTTATTAAGGCCTACTGGCACCAATATTGGTCGGGCTGGCTGGTAACCTTCTTCAGTAGATGAAGCTGATTCTGAAGGGATGATGGTATAGGGGAGAGAGGAGTGAAAACAATAAGTGCAGATACTGAGCATACCAGGCTCAGGTCCTTGACTGGAAGACAAAACAAGCTTTAGTTCTAATGATTCACAACTTGATAGAAACCTGTACTCCTTATTGTATAGAGATTATCCCTGTGTTAAGAAAATGAGATGTAGTTCTATTCATTTTAAAACCAGTCATTTGAAACTGCTATGCTTAATTATTTATTGAGTAATTGTATCATAAAAGGCAAAATTTGGGAAATTTCCTACGAGTATGTAGGCCATAAATTTTAATGCCAACCCCCCACGAAAACAAAATAAAACACTGTGATAATCACCCTAAAGAATGTTTTACTAGTTTTAATCAGAAATTGTTACAATTTTATAAAGTGGTCTTAAAGTTCTCAATGACAGCATTCCAAATTGCTGGCAAGATGATCCATACCAAAGAACCTAAAACTGTTTAAAGTCTTAAAGAAGATACATTTCACCTATAAATTTGAGCAGAGGAGATCCTCCAAAAATAATGTCAAGGTGATTTGCAATCTATCAAATAGTTTCTAGGAGTGCCTTTACTCTTCAATGGACCAAATAAATAACTCACTTTCACTATTATGCAATCTCCCCAAGTCCCAACTTCTTCATATGTAAAGCAAGGACAATGACAAAACCCAATAAATAAGGCTGTTATGAAGATTTGATATACTAACCTTGTCAACAGAAGCACTCAATAAATAGTATTTTCTTATATAAATAAATATATGCACTTAATTCTGGACATCCGATGATGTTATAAGTAGTGGGGTGCCATACTTAAGTGTTTATTTCATTAAGATGACTAAAGCATCAGTTTGCATAATCAAGGCCAATATGCATGATGGTAGCCAAAGAAATGTGTTAAAAAGACTATTGTATTTTAATGGTCCAGATAAAAGATTATGAAGCCCTAATTTAAGGAAGTAAATGTGGAGAAAAAGAAAAAAATTATACCTATGAGAGTTATTAAGTATCTAAAATTCACAAAGCTTGATCTGAGAATGGTAGAACAAGTGAAGGGAATAGAGAAGTCAAACATATCCAAATTTTTGAAATGGAAAATGGAAAATGCTAATAGGGAAAAATCTAAATACCTTATAGGTTCTTAATGATCTGCTTCTTCCCTACCTCTGACCTACTTTTATAGCAAAAATAATAGAACAAAGAGAATTTTTTTTTTTAATTTTTTTTTTCAACGTTTATTTATTTTTGGGACAGAGAGAGACAGAGCATGAACGGGGGAGGGGCAGAGAGAGAGGGAGAGACAGAATCGGAAACAGGCTCCAGGCTCTGAGCCATCAGCCCAGAGCCTGACGCGGGGCTCGAACTCACGGACCGCGAGATCACGACCTGGCTGAAGTCGGTTGCTTAACCAACTGCGCCACCCAGGCGCCCCCAAAGAGAATTTTTAAAAATACAAACCAAGTACATCACTAATCTACATATATCGCTCCAATGAGTCCCACTGCTTTTAAGGTAAAGTCCAAAATTTCCATATGGTCTAAGATTGCCATGACTGAGTTCCTATGCTTATGTCTCTGAGATTATTTTATGCCTCATCCCTCCTCAATTTTTATGCCTAAATCACATAGCTCTCTTTCCATTTGTAAAACACAGCAAGCACTTTCCCAACTTGCTGTCCTTCTTTTCCCACTTGTGGATCAACTTTTCCCACTTGCTGTCCATCTTCCTTGAAACTACTTTTGACATAGCTGGACAATTCTCCATTTGGCCTCACCTTAAATATCATCTCCTCAGAAAGAATTTCCTCATCTACTAAATTTTTTAACCTGAAATCTAATTTTTTTTTATTGCAGCATTGTATTTATTTTTCTGAAGGGCATTGCTTACAATATGTTAAATACATTTATTTATTTGTCTAATTATTATACAGCACTTCCAAAGATTTTCAACTTCATGAATGCAGGGACTATGCCACTTGGCTTTAGCTACTGTGTGCCCATCACTTATTGTGGCATTTGGCATATAGGACACAGGCAATACATATATCTCCACGAAAGGATGAATATCCAATAGGAAATACATATATTTGTGGCTTGAAAAAATATATAAATGGAAATATGGATTTGTAATAATAGCCATACAGAGAGTAATTAAAGCCTTTAGAGAGAATGTAATGACTAGAGGAAAATAAATAGAAGGAAATGTGAACTTAGATTAATCTTGGATCATGCCAATACTTTTATTAAAAGCTTTAGCTTTTTTTCCAACTTATAAAAGCAATACATGTTTGTTGGAAAAATAAATAAATAAAGGTTCCAACCATAAGACTAGTTGGGGTACTGCATAGCCTCACTATCAACAATTGTGTAAATATCTCTGAATATGTATTTTAAGAATATGCAAACCTATCATTTAAATAAGTAAATAGAGAAAATGGCACTCACCAGAGTTTCAAATAGAGCATGATATATGGTCTGGAAAATATCTTTCACTAGAGAACTTACTGAAAGAACTGAAGTATGAGCAAAATAAAGAAGGACTTTCAGTAAAGAAGAGGAATAATTTGTGTTTATCTCTCAGGAGATAAGAAATACGTTTAAAAAAATGAGGTGGGAACAAGGATGATGGTCAAAATTTCTGGGACCTTCTACTTGTGTTTCTCTTCGACTTCCTTTTAAACTTCAATAGTTCCAAAAGAAAACAAAACAAAACTTCAGGCTGTGCAACTTTGTGCTCCAAATCTATCTTCATATTTGGACAGGGGTAAGAAGAAAACATCAGAAATAGAAAATGTGGAGAGGACATTTAGAATTAGATCATGGCTGAATTTTATAAAATTTCCTAGTAATATCTGGGTAATATACATATACTTTTTTTTTTACTTTCATAGAAGCATACTCTACAAATTGTTCTGTAACTTCTTTTTGTCATTTTGTCACAAAATTCATTCCGTGGTAGTATAGGTAGATGTTTTTAATCTTTTTTAAAATACGTGAATCAAATTCCATTGTACTTCATTGTGCAATAAATTATTTCTTATCCCATGTTTACAGACTTTCAAAGTGTTTCTATATTTAGTTTATTGTATAGTGGAGCAATTAATAACTTAATATTTATGAGCTCTTTCTACATATGTTGCTCCTATAATCCTTGAAGTAGATTTTAGTTCAGTACATTTGGATTTCAATGAAAACTTACTCCCCAAAGTCATGTTAATGTTCATGTTCACCAATAGCATGTGAGAGTTCTCCTACCATATTCTTTATCCACCAATACTGTCTATTTTCAATTCTGTTAAAAAAATTTTTGCCAGCCTAACAGATGAAATATAGCTTGCCATTGTTAAGAGTAGTACTTTAATTATGAATTAAGTTGATAATCTTGTTATATGTTTATTTATTTTTATTTTTATTTTATTGCTGTGTTGTATTTTTCTTGTTTGCTTCACAGATCCACCTTCTCCCTTCCCTTCTCTATTCTGTCTCCCCTACTCTAGCATGGATGAATTACATAAATTAACCCTGGCTTCTATTTGGTTTCAGCTGAGGCTGAGCTTCAATATGGCATTATCTCCTGATAGTGGGTGGTGTCTGCTCCCTGAAGGGAAGTTAAGTATACTGGATCCGACCTGTCATGACAGATACCACATTTTGTCTCCATAAGGTAAGGTATTTTCAATATAGATTTGCCTGTTTCTCAAAAAAACCTCTGCTAATTATGGATTTCAGCACACTATTTCACACAGCATTACATTGAACCAAAGGACATGTGTGTGTGTGTGTGTGTGTGTGTGTGTGTGTGTGTGTCTGTGTGTGTAAAGAGCCTGTGGCAGTGGCTCTGTCCTATAGTATGCACTTATGGTAGGTCCCATCATTCATATACAACTGGTCTGGTAGAAAGTTTGAATGGACTATCAAAGGCTTAGTTACCATGCCAGTAGAGGATCCATCTCAGCAAATTTTGGGTGAAGTCCTACAGAATGGAGTATATGTCTCATAATCTAACCACTATCTTGTGTCTTCTTCCCCTTAACCAAAATGTAAGGACCAGGAAGCAAATGGTACAGGTGAAAATGGCCTACCAGAAGAATTTGTTTCCCTTTCTTCATGACTTCTGGCTCAATGAATTTGGGGGCTCTTATGCTGAAGGAAGTAATGTTTCTACAAGGGGACATGGCCATGCTTTCAATACATTGGAATTTGGAACAATCTTCAGATGATATAGAACAAGGATAATTTTTGTTCTGAACCATTAGGAAGAGAAGTACGTTACTAGCTAAGAAGTTTGACCCAATTATTAAAGGGCAATGAGTTGCTGACATAAATTTTTGCAAGACTATGTCTGAAACTCAAGTAATTTATTTGGAGTACATCTTTATAGTCCATTGCTAAATAGTTCTGGTCAGGGGGAGGGAGTTAAGATGGCAGAGTAGGGGGATCCTAGGCTTGTCTTGTCTCTTAAACACAACTAGACTAATATCCAATCATTTTGAACACCTAGAAAACTGATCTGAGGGTTAAGAGAACAATCTGTCCAATTAGAGGTAGAAAACATGGCAGGTATGAGGTTTGGAGATGTGGCAGGTATGAGGTTTGAAGATGTTTGGGGGAGAGAAAAGCCACAATGCCACATAGGAGAGGGAGCCCTTTCCATGGAGAGAGGAGAGAGAGAAAGAAAGAGAAATGGGGAGAGAGAGCAGCATATTGGGTTTGCACAAGAAAAAAATTTTACCAAAACCATTGACTGGGGAGTCAAGAGCAACTGATTATTGCAAATTTTTGCAGGCAGCAGAACTCAAATTCTGAGGTTTTGGAAGTCACATCATTCACCAGAGTGGAGCCACGTGGGCATAGCTGTGCTCCTGGGGAGAAGGAGGGCAGAGACCCGCAGCAGAGAGTGGGTGCGGGGATCCCCAGGGTTGCACTGGGAGAGAATGCTACCCTTTCTAGAGCACCTTTGTAAAAGGGTATATTGCCTCCCCAAGGACAAAAGACTTAGTGGGTACCAAGGAGTGGCCATTCAACAGCAAAGGACAGAAATACACACAGAAGACAGATAACCTGGTTGTTGATTTTTGCTGTGCTTCACCATAAACTCCAAGCACTCTTGCAGTCCTGCGACTGCTTTTCTGGGATGAAAGTGTACCAGACACAGCATGGTGAGGCTCTCCTCTGGAGGAGGGGAGTAGGTCTATGCCTTGCTGGGTCCTTTAAGGTCTGGAGTTTTGAGTCCCAACTAGGCACCAAGACAAAACCCAGGAAAACAGTGGCACCAGGCATGCTAATGGCCTGGGAACAGACAGGGTGAGGGCAGGAATCCAATAGAAGCCTGAGACACAATAGGGGAGATTGTTTGCTTTTCTGTGACAGCTTCATGAACAGCAGTGGACAGGTGGGCTTCCTGAACTCCCCTCTCCAGGGATGAGAGAGTAGGTTAATGTCATTTTCCACCTGCCTACCAGCATGGTCAGACTTCAGTGAGCAACACAACACCCTGAGTGGAGGCTGCAGCCGCCTACCAAACCCCACTCTTCTGCACCTTACAAGTGCATCCTTACTAGGGCAGGTCTGACTGTGAGCCAGTGCAGAGGACCTCTCTCTCAGAAGACCAGCACAGTGGGCCTGCATGCACCAAGCCTACTGATCATGGAGTACTCCAAAGCATCAGCTTCAGTTCTGGTAGAAATAGGATCAGACTGCTTTTGTTTTGTTTTGTTTTTTGTTTGTTTGTTTGTTTTTACCAGGCTTATTTTAATGAACAAGTCAAAGAACACCTAGTTAAAGGTCCAAACACTCCCCACTCTACAGAGGACTGACCTGTGGAAAAGAATAGCTAAAACACAATAGTAGAATCCACACAGAATACACTAGAAGCATTTCCTGAAGTGCCAGGCCCTGAACAGTGTATAACCCCTTCTTAATATAGCATTAGTCTCAGGAGCAGGAAACATAACAAGATTTCATAACACACAAAAGTCAGAAACCTAAACAAAATGAAAAACAGTGGAATTCTCCCCAAAACAAAGATTGAAAAGAAATCATAGCCAGGGATTTAATAAAGACAGATATAAGTAATATATCTGAACAAAAATTTAGAACAGTCATAAGAATACTAGCTGGGGAGAAACCCTTGCTGCAGAGATAAAGACCTAAAAACTAGTCAGGCCAAAATAAAAAATGCTATAACTGAGATGTAAAACTGACTTGGTGTAATCACAATGAGTATGGAAGAAGCAAAGGGATGAATAAGTTATATACAAGATAAAATTATGGAAAATAATGAAGTCTTCTGGAATCCCAGAAGAAGATGAATGGGAAAAAGGGGAAGAAGGTATATTTGAACAAATTATAGCTGAGAACATCCCTAATCTGAGAAATGAAACAGGCATCCAAGTCAAAGAGACACAGAGAACTCCCCTCAAAATCAAGAAAACAGGTCAACACCAAGTTTTCCTTTTACAAGTGAAACTTGCAAAATACAAAGGTACAGAGAGAATTCTGAAAGCAACTAGAAAATTAAAGGTCCTTAACCCACCAGGATGGACACAGCAGGTTAGCTGCAGATCTGTCTGTCCACAGAAACTTGGCAGGCCAGAGGGAGTGGCATGATATATTCAACATGCTAAATGGGAAAAATATGCAGCCAAGAATACTTTATCCAGTAAGGCTGTCATTCAAAATAGGAGAGAGAGAATTTTCAAAACAAGGAAAACAAAGGAGTTCATGGACACTAAATCAGTTCTGCAAGAGATATTAAAGTGGACCTTTTGAGTGGGAGAGAGAACAAAAGCAACAAAGACTAGAAAAGAATGGAGACAAACTACAGGAACAGTGACTTTACAGGTAATACAATGGCACTAAATGTATATATATTAATAATTACTCTGAATGTAAATGGACTAAATGCTCCAATCAAAAGACATAGGGTATCAGAATGGATAAACACACACACACACACACACACACACACACACACACACACACACTAAGACTCATTGATATCATCCTTATACTGCTTACAAGAGACTCATTTTAGACCCAAAGACACCTCCAGATTAAAAGTGAGGGGATGGAGAACCATTTATCATGCTAATAGATGTCGAAATAAAGCAGGAGTAGCCATTCTTATATCAGACAAACTAGATTTTAAACAAAAGACTGCAGTAAGAAATAAAGAAGGGTACTATATCATAATAAAGGGTCTATCCAATAAGATAGAACAATTGTAAATATTTATGCCCCTAACTTGGTAGTGCTCAAATATATACATCAATTAATCACAACTTAAAGAAATTCATTGATAATAATATCATAAGTGTAGGGGACTTTAACACCCCACTTATAGCAATGGACAGATCATCTAAGAAGATCAACAAGGAAACAATGTCTTTGAATGACACACTGACCAGATGGTCTTAACAGGTATTATTCACAGCATTCCACCCTAAAGCAGCAGAATGCACATTCTTCTCAAATGCACATGGAACATTCTCCATAATAGATCACATACTGGTCACAGATTAGGCCTCAATCAGGACAAAAAGATTCAGATCATATCATGTACATTTTCAGACCACAATGCTATGAAACCTAAAGTCAACCATGAGAAAAAATTTGGAAAGACCATAAATACATGAAGATTAAAGAAACATTCTACTAAAGAATAATCGGGTTAGCCAGTAGATTAAAAAAGAAATTAAAAATACATGCAAGCAAATGAAAATGGAAACATGACAGTCTAAATAAAACCTTTGGGATGCAGCAAAGGCAGTCCTAAAAAGGAAGTATATGGCAATACATGCTTTCCTCAAGAAGGGAGAAAAGTCTTAAATACACAACCTAATCTTACACTAAAGTAGCTGGGGAAAGAACAGAAAATAAAGCATAAAACCAGCATAAAAAGGAAAATAATAAAGATTAGAGCAGAAGTAAATGATATCAAAATTAAAAAAAAAAATAGAATAGGTCAAAACTAGGAGCTAGTTCTTTGAAAGAATTAACAAAGTTGATAAACCCCTAGCCAGACTTATAAAAAAGAAAAGAGAACAGACCCAAATAAATAAAATTATGGCATGAAAAAGGAGCTATCACAACCAACACCACAGAAATACAAACAATTATAGGGAATATTATGAGCAATTATATGCCAACAAATTGAGCAATCTGGAAGAAATGAATAAATTCCTAGAAACATATAAACTACCAAAACTGAAATAGAAAGTAATAGAAAATTTGAACAGACCTTCTTCTGAAACTGTCCAAAATAGAAATGTAAGGGAAACTTTCAAACTTATTCTATGACGACAGCATTACATTGATTCCAAAATCTGACAAAGACATGTAGAAAACCTGAAAGACTCCACGAAAAAATTGCTAGAACTGATACACAAATTCAATAAAGTCACAGGATATAAAATCTAAGTACAGAAATCTGTTACATTTCTACACACCAATTATGAAGCAGCAGAAAGAGAAATCAAGGAATCAATACCATTTACAATTGCACCAAAAACCATAGGATATCTAGGAATAAACCTAGCCAAAGAGGTAAAAGATCTACTCTGAAAACTATAGAACACTTATTTAAAGAAATTTAAGTTACAAAGAAATGGAAAAATATTCCATGCTCATGGGTTGGAAGAACAAATATTGTTAAAATGTCTATACTACCCAAAGCAATTTACACATTCAATTGAATCCTTATCAAAATTACATCAGCAATCTTCACAGTACTAGAACAAACAATCCTAAAATTTGTATGGAACCAGAAAAGACTTCGGATAGCTAAAGTAATGTTGAAAAGGAAAAGCAAAGCAGGAGGCATAACAATTCCGGACTTGAAGCTGTATTACAAAGAAATCATCAAGACACTATGGTACTGGCACAAAAACAGGCACATTGATCAATAGAACAGAATAGAGAACCCAAATGGACTCATACCTCTGTGGTCAACTAATCTTTGACAAAATAGGAAAGAATATCCAATGGAAAAAAGACAGTCTCTTCTGAAAACTGTGTTGGGAAAACTGGACAGAGGCATGCAGAAGAATGAAATTGGACCACTTTCTTTCACCATACACAAAAATAAATTCAAAATGGGTAAGAGACCAAAGTGTGTGATAGGAAACCATCAAAATCAGAGGAGAATACAGGCAGCAAACTCTTTGACATCAGCTATAGCAACTTCTTCCTAGACATGTCTCTGGAGGCAAAGGAAACAAAGGCAAACATGAACTATTGAGACTTCATCAAGATAAAGTGCACAGTGAAGGAAACAATCATCAAAACTAAAAGGCAACTTACCGAGTGGGATAAGATACATGCAAATTAAATATCAGATAGAAAGCCAGTATCCAAAATCTATAAATAACTCATCAAACTCAACACCCAAAAACCAAGCAATCCAGTTAAGAAATTGGCAGAAGACATGTCAAAGAAGACATACAAAGGGTTAACAGACACACGAAAAACTGCTCAACATCACTCATCATCAGGGAAATACAAAATCAAAACCACAATGAGATACCACCTCACACCTGTCAGAATGCTAAATTAACAAGTCAGAAAACACAATGTTGGCAAACACGATGTTGGAAACACAATGTTTCCACGATGTGGAAAAAGGGGAGCTCTTTTGCACTGCTGGTAGGAATGTAAACCGGTGCAGCCACTCTGGAAAACAGGATGGAGGTTCTTCAAAAATTTAAAAATAGAACTACCCTATGAGTTAGTAATTTCACTACTAAGTATTTATCCAAAGGATACAAAAATAGTGATTTGAAGGGGCACATGCACCCCAATGTTTACAGCAGCAGTATCAACAATAGCTATATCATAGAAAGAGCCCGAATGTCCAACAGCTGATGAATGGATAAAGAAGATGTGTATATACATACACACACATACAATGGAATAATACTCAGCCATCAAAAAGAATGAAATCTTGCTGTTTGTGACAAACTGGATGGAAGTAGATGGTATTATGCTAAGCCAAATAAGTCAGTCAAAGACAAATACCATATGATTCTACTCAAATGTGGAACTTAAGAAACAAATCATAGATGAACATAGAGGAAGGGAGGGAAAAATAAAATAAGATGAAAACATAGAGGGAGGCAAACCATAAGAGACCCTTAACTATAGAGAACAAAGTGAAGGTTGCTGGCGGGGAAGGAGTAAAGGGGATGTGCTAATTGGGTGATGAGCATTAAGGAGGGCACTTGCTGTGATGAGCCCTGAGTGTTATATGTAAATGATAAATAACTAAATTCTGCTCCTGAAACAAGTACTACACTATACATTAACTAAATTAAATTTAAATAAAAACTTGGAAGAAAAAATATAAATGAATGGTTATGATCAATGGAAATCTGCAGCAATTCAACAGAAATAAAGATCATCAAGGATTCCGATGTTATAAGAGTAAATATTTGGTCACACAACCAGGCAGAAAACACATTTAGATAAACTGGGGGCAGAGGGTAAAATGATCTGGAATGAATTGAAGAAAATCAGCCATGTTATTTAATACACATCTTGTGATCAGCTATAGCAGCACTTGCTGTAGCAGCTGTGTTTTATAGAATTAAATTGTTTATATTCTCCCTGTTTTATCCTTTGTTTAATTTAGGTTTTAGAATAGGATTAATTTGGCAACACTTTACAGGAATATTGCAAAATGGAACTTCATGCACTCCCCATATTAGGGACACAAAGTTTACTTAAATGAAGGACAAGGATGGAAGCTAATGTGCAGGACAGGAGTGGTAATTGAGAGGCAAAAGTACCAAAATTTACTGAAGATTTTTAAAGGTTTATTTATTTTGAGAGAGACAGAAAAAGCATGAGCCGGGGAAATGTGGAGAGAGAGGGGGAGAGAGAATCCCAAACAGGCCCCATGCTGTCAGTGCAGAGCCCATGTGGGGCTTGAGCTCAGGAACCATGAGATCATGACCTGAGCCAAAACCAAGAGTCAGACGCTTAACTGACTGAGCCACCCAGGTGCCCCTTGATGTTTTATTTATTTTCCAGATCCATGTTTCACCTTTTCTACATTGCTATCTGTCCAGAGATGTTAACATGCAAAGACTACATCAAAGGGACTGTCAGAGAGAGAGAGAGAGAGAGAGCGAGAGAGAGAGAGAGCACTGCTAGGTGTTGAGATAGTCAGTTAGGACAAAAGTCAAACTCAAAGTAATAGCCAAGTCTTTATTCATTTACTGAGATAGTTGAAGAAGGAGACTAGAAAGAAATTGCTGGCTCCCCCAGAGTTCCCATTTCTTATCTACAGAATGGCACTAGCATGAGGGTCAGGTGAATCAATGCTAAGAAAGGGATCATCTCATTGCCAAAAGAACCTCCAACCCAAAAGGCTCCTGTCATTCTATAGACCTAGGGGCCAAGAGAGGGAAAGGGAGAAAGGTCAGACATGGAAAAGTACTGGGTACTGAATCAGAGTAGATGAAATGTCTTAAGGTCTTTGCTTGCTTTGGAGGTCTCCAAATGCAGGCACCTGGGGTACGAGTACAGATCTACATAAGAGCATGTTTGGCTGGCTAGTGGGAGGCACCAGGGAGGCATAAATCCTTTAATGTAATTATCTCCAGAGATTTCATTGCAACTGGCTATGCACCAAGTCTGGTATGAGGTGGGTCGCTCCCCCCATGAGAGCCTGAGAAAGACTTTAGAATTGCCCATGGTTGGGCCTGAAAGATCATACAAAGGATTTTGGCTTTTACCTAGGCTCCTCAAGGATCTCACTGTCTCTAGCTTCTAATTGATTCAGCTAATGGGGATCCCAAAGAATAAAAAGAGGAAGCAAGAAGGTGCTTTCTTTCTTCCCTGTCCAAGGAGGTCCAAGTATTTGTTCCCTGTTAATCTCTTTCCCCACCATCAGGCACTGTAAGCCAACTCTGTCCCTGGACTGAAGGTCACAGTGCCTTTGAGGGCAATGAGGCTTTCACAACTCTCTGTCCCTCCAGGTTCTGGTAACTATTCCTGTTTTCCCCCTTAGAGCCTAGGATTGGTACTAGCTGAAATTTTACTAAATCTGGGGTCTGCACCTATGTCATGTGTTTTACCTACCTCACAAAGAAACTGCCTTTGTATTGTTACATTTTGAATGTTTTAATTACCTTGGCTGAGACAGTTGCTCATGCATATTCCTTCAATTTTCAAAAATTTACCTTAAGTCTTTTTTTCATTTTTAAAAATAACTTGTATTCATTGATTTATTACATAAATATTTATTATGCACTTGTCAGGCTTTGTTCTGGGCTCTGTAGCCTATGTATGAACAATCTAGCAAACTTAAGCTTACATTTAATGGGGGGAAAGGGGCAGGCAGTAAATAAATAAATATCTCATATACAAGAAGAATATAAAAATGGCCAGTGGTAGTGGTGGTAGAGCTGCTGTTTCACATAGGGTAGGGAGATACACTTTCATCAATTAAGCAATATTTGAGCAAAGACTTGAAAGAAGTGAAGAAGTTGGAACCTAGGAGGTAACTGGGAGAAAGTCATTATAGGAAAAGCATCATAGCAAATGAAATGGCTCTAAGGGGGGCAATGTGCTTGGTATGCCAGAGGAATAGCCAAAAGGCCGACACACTGTAGTGGAACAAGCAAAGGGAAGAGTGGATGAAAAGGCGGTCAGAGTAGTAGCTATGGGCTGCACAAGCTTTAAAAAATACCAATAGCTAAAACTCATCCCATAGAAATTAAATCAGAAACTCTGGAATAGGGCTACAGAATTCATATATTTTGGAAGCTTGCCAAGATATTTTAGTGTGTAGCCAAAATTGAAATCCACAGGTAAAAATAAAAAGTATTGTATACCTTCAAACAACTTTAGCTTTTACTCTCAGAAATATAGGAAGTCACTGAAGGGTTTTGAGGAAAGAAGAGATGTGATCTGACTTTTGTTTTCAGAGGATCTCTCTGTCTGCTGTGTTTAGAATAGACTGCACTGGAAGGTAGATAGAAAGAGGCAAAGCAGGAAAACCAATTAGGAGGTCATTGCCGTCCACATGCCCAAGATGATGGTGAAGGCGAAAAGTGAAAGGGATAGAAGTAGTGAGCTTCTGGGTGTATTTTTTTAGAGACAAAATTGACCCAATTTGCAGATGGGTTGTCTGTGAAACATAAGATAAAGAGAGGACACAAGAATATCTGCAAGGCTTTTGATCAAGACAAACAGAAAAACAAAATTCCTAAAGTTACTGAAATGAGGAGCACTATAGTAGCTTCAAATTTGGGGATAGAGTGGGATTTTATGTTCGATTTAATATGTGTTTTTAGGCTTTTTAATTTACCTCTTTATTTAAACATCCATTTAAGTTTGAGATGCCAATTACACTTCAAGTGAAGATTTCCAATAGGCAATTATACGTGCAAATGTGAAATTGAGATCTATAGACCACAGACATAGCATACAAGTAGTACACTATTACCTAAGCCATGATGGGATGATCTAGGAAGTGGGAGTACAAAGGAAAGCAGAGACATCTGAGGGCTGAGCTCTGAGACACACCAAAGGCGAGAAATCCTAGACTTGAAGACAAGCCAAGAAAGAGAATGCTGGGGGTGGGGTGGGAGAGGTTAAGTGGGAAGAGGAGAACCTGCAGAGTCTTATCCTAGGAGCAAAGTGAGGAAAGTCTTTGAAGAAAGACAATTAACTATGTCAAATGCTGTCTATACATTATGAACAATGAGGATTTCAAAGCCTCATTAAATTTAGCAACATAGATGGCACTGGCCACCAAAATGAGAGCTCAGTGGTGGAGGAACTCAGTGGAGAAGGTCAAGAGAAATGACAGGAAAATAACTGGACACTGCAAAACAGGCCTCACATTTACTCTAAAGGCAGGAAGAGAAATGCCCTGACAATAGCACAGGAGCACAGGAGCTGTGAGGCCATGGAAAGAATTTTTTTTGACATGATAGATGTTGCAGCATGGTTGATGGAAAAGATATATTTAAAGACTTCCTCATTTGTCATTAATTCTGCAAATATTGTTCTATTTGTCTTTTGATATTGCTGCTGAGAGCACTAAGATTTAAAGGTAGGATATGAAGAATTAAAATCTGAGAATTCATCATCCACTACATAGAGTAAGACAGGAGACTGCCAATATCAAGCATCAAGAATGTAGAATTCTTTTTTTTTTATTTTTTTTTTAATGTTTACTTATTTTTGAGACAGAGAAAGACAGAGCTCGAGCAGGGAGGGACATAGAGAGAGGGAGACACAGAATATGAAACAAACTCCAGGCTCTGAGCTGTCAGTGCGAAACCTGATGCGGGGCTCGAACCCATGAACTGTGAGACCATGACCTAAGCTGAAGTCAGATGCCTAACTGACTCAGCCACCCAGGTGCCCCAAGAATGTAGAATTCTTTAAGAAGCCAAATCAAAGCAGGGCCAAGAGATAGAAGCTATAAGAGATTTATATTTATTCCAGAGGGATTTAATGAAACTAAATATTTGGTAAAATTCTTACATAAATCTCTTCTTCCAGGCTACTTGGATCTTCTTCAGGGTAGTGTGTGTGTGTGTGTGTGTGTGTGTGTGTGTGTGTGCGCGCACGCGCATTTGTGTGTGTACAAACTGAAGAAGAAACAGAGAAAGAACCTTGGTGCTTGAAACTGGCAATGTTTAATCTTTCTGTCTGTAAGTAAGCTTTAGTGTTCTTGGATCATTTGAGGAAAAGAAGACATCAACATGTGTTATCTCCTTTAAGACAGCCGTGGTATATATTTTGAAGATCTGACATATAAAAGTAGTAAATCTTTAAAACCATTCTGCATTCTGTCATCATACAGACAACATGTATATTTCTAAAAATAAAACAAAACCTAGGTTATGGAAGTCTTTAGCCAGAAGTTTGAAGGCATTTACATATGCGTTTTAATATAAAAATGTAGTCACTTAAATGCATACTGTATCCATCACAACTCAGAGCCCTCTTAAACTACATAATTGCAACAACTCTTCTATTGCCATCTGCCACAAAGACGGTATTCACTGAAAAAGAACCAGATGTGGTAAACAAATTAACACGTGCACCATTGTCAAATGCTGCTGTTCTAAGGCGTATAAGTGACATGGCAATTAATGCCTGTGAACAGCTGGTTTTAAAGAGTATGGAAAGTGATTACTTTGCCCCATAAATGGTCAAATCCACAGATGTTTCAGGTTGTGCTCAGTTGTTGGCATTTGTAAGATATATTTTGGAAAACACTGTGAATGAAAGCATGCTGTTTTGTAAAACTTTGCTGGATGGCATAACAGAAGAAGAAAACTTTCTGAAATATTTCAAGTGGCAGCACAGATTTTAGGGTAAGTAAGATGCAATGTGCAGTTCTTAATATGGACTCTAGCAAATCAAAGATCAGGGGAAAGAAAGAGCTTTGCTAATGCCTTCTGGATGTATTATGCTATCCACTACAATCATCTAAATGATCATGTCTTTGGAGAGATGAGAATAAATGGCATCACTTGTCGAATCTCTTCTTGCAGATCTGCAATGGCAGTGATGGAAAAAATTAAAATCGGCAAATTAAAATGTGCTCAAGTGTCACCTTTCTTTCTTGATCAAAAATTAAACTTGGCAGACTAATTGATAATCCATTTAGCTTTACAAGGTCAGCTTCCTGGAATATCCTTTCTTTCTCACCTTTTGAATGATATAAACATTTTCTAATACAAAGAGAAATGCATTCTTATCATCACTGACAAAACTGAGGCTTCCATATAAGTTAGTCAAAAAAATTAGAAAGCGATATTAGGTTTATCTTCTGTGGAAAAAAATTACATAACCGTCCACCCGATTTATCATTCAATAATAACTTATAAACAAAGTCAGGAAATATTGTATGATAGTAAAATAGAGTTTCTCAAAATAATTATATTATTTTATTTCCAGAATCACTTTATAAATGAGGTTATTTTCTATATTTACCTTTAAATGTGAGTTCTTTATTGTTTACCAAAATAGAATCTCAGCTTTACTATATTATCCAGCATCATACAACCATTTGATTATTGACTGTATTTCAAATGCATCAGAAAATATATTCAGATTATGTATAGTGCTCATTTGAGAGAAAACAATATGAATTAACTGATTCATATGTCAAGGAATTATTATAATTGTGGTAGTTTAGTAGCATAATTCAGATCAATGATTGCAAATTAAAGAAAGAAGTTCCCAGAGTTAAAATCAAAGACTGTGGTTGTTTTCTAATTCACCAAACACAACCAGGGTTCACAGATACAACATCAGTTACTTTCTTTTCTTAAGTTTATTTATTTATTTTTGAGAGAGATAGAGTTGGGGAGGGGCAGAGAGAGAGGGAGAAAGAGAATCCCACCAAATCCGGGCTGGCACTGTCAGCACAGAGCCTGATGGGGGGCTAGACCTCTTGAACCATGAGATCATGACCTGAGCTGAAATCAAGAGTCAGATGCTTAACTAACTGAGGCACCCAAGTGCTCCTAAAATCAGTTACTTTCAGTCGAACATTCTTAAGTAATAGAGACAGAGATAGTGACGCATGAAAAAGCAGATTTAAAACTACCCCAAACAAACAAGGGTCCTATCTTTCTACTTTTCTCCCCCATCGACAACACCTGCACATTCCTGGCCAGTCTTCAACTTTAGTTTCTTTTTCTGAGGATTTTAGTTTAAGAAAAAAAATCACAATGGATCCCTTTCTAAACAAGAAACAGACATCAATTGACTGAGAGAAAATGTAAAAGAAATGGATCAGTGGTCAAACACACCTAAATGTTTTCTTTGTGTTAGTATGAAAAGAACTCAAATCTCTCTATATTTAATATTTTCCTTAATAGACACAATAGAATAATAGTAACAAGATTTACTCTTCTACTTTAAAGAATTAAAAAAAATCTATAAAATGACGGACACCAGACCACAGGCATAGCAGGATGATAATCTTGGAGAGAGAAAAAAAAAAGTGAGCTCTCTGATGACATCAGGATATTATGTAGACTGCATATTTAGAAATGTGAGTTGAGAGACACACCTTTAGATTTCAAGGCGGTCAAATCAGGTAGAATTGCAAGACAGAGCATCATAAAGGACAGAGCTGAAGATGGTGGAAGAGGGACAGGGAGGGAGACATGGAACTACGCAGAGGTTTTTCCCTTGAGGCTTCACCTGAGTATAATCAACACATGCTAGGAAAAGAACCACTGGAAGAGAACTTAAAGAACATCCTCAGAGTTTACACAGGGATAGAAACAGTTTGTTCTCATTAGACAACAGTTTGGTCTCACCAGACAGACCTTCAGGGGCGCCTGGGTGGCTCAGTCAGTTAAGCATCCAACTCTTGATTTCAGTTCAGGTCATGATCTCAAGGTTCGTGAGTTTGAGCCCACACCAGACTCTGTGCTGACAACTCTCTCTGCCTCTCTCTCATAGAATAAACAAATAAACTTTTTTTAAAGAAATTTTCAAATGATGTAATATTGAATAGAATCTTAGAAAGATGTTGTCTCAGTAATCGGGTCATATTAAAACACTACTGCTCTACATCCACATAGCATAGCAAACTTCAAAAGAATCAAATTACTTCCAACTATCTATTGCATGCAGAATAAGATTTTAAAATATTTAAAGGCATATAAAAATTATAGCACTCCAATCACAAAGTTCACAAGTGGCATGAAAAACAAACAAACAAACCAATTGCCAGGCATATAAAGAGTTCAAGCATATACAACCCATAATGAGATAAAAAAATAGCCAATAGAAACCAAAAGAAAAAAAAAAGGAGACACAAAGATAACAAGATAGACAATGAAACACAGATGATAGATAGATAGATAGATAGATAGATAGATAGATAGATAGATAAGATAGACAACACAAAGATAGACAAGGAAATTAAAACTACTATTACACATATGCTCCATAAATGCAAGAAAATATAGAAGGGAGTATGAGTATAAAAAGGAGAGGCTTATATGATACAACAATAGCCAAAATGAACTTCTAGACTTAAAAAAATAATGCCCAAAATGAAAAATGTGTTGGATAGGACTATAGCAGATTGTATTCTGCAAAGAAAAGATACAAGAAGTTAAATACACATGAAAAGAAATTGTACAAGATGAAAAACAGAGAGAAAATATAGTTTACAAATGTATCATACTAATAATGTAAGATATTAATAATAGGAAAAACTGGTTGTGGGGTATGTGAGAATTCTCCGTAGTATCTTCACAACTTTTCTTTAAATTGAAGACGATTCTAAACTGTAAATTGTATTAAAATAACTGAATGAGGGATAGTGAGCTGAGGGACAGAATCAAGTAGCCTATATTTATGTAACTAGAGACCCAGGAGAGGAGAGAGAGCTGGCAGAAGCAGGAAAAAAATATTTGAAGAAATAATGGTAAAAATCTTTCTAAATTTGATGAAGCTACAAACTTACATATTCAAAAAGCTCACTGAAGCCCAAGTGAAGAAATATGAAGGAAACCATTCCAAGATGCATTATAACCAAATTGCTTAAACAGTCTGTGACCTATGTGACAAGAATGTTGTTATATCCTTCTCATCTTCTGCACATCCATTCATAAAGTGACCTCTGACTTCCTTTCCAGAGTCCTATTTGCCACAACAGCAACCTCTACTGTCTAGATTGTCTGTATGACTAAAATTTTCAGGAAAAGTTTACGGTTTCATGTGTCTATTTCTTCTGCATCAAATCCTGCTCTTATGCAATCTAGGACCACCTATTTGTTTCTAAACATTCTCGTCAAGTGTCACTTCTTAAATGCTTTCCCAAGCTTTTTTTTATGAACTCTGTAGGTTCTCAGAAAATATTTGCTAAATTAATGAGAAGATGGATGGATAAATGGAGTTCTTTAAGCCTTAGAGCAAGGAAAAAAAGACATGGTAATTGAGAGCAAGTTAGATTATATATCTAAGCCAGTACATTGGAATGAACTTCCTTGGAATTCCTTTGAAGAATGGGCACCACTGGACTAGTGGGTGATTATTCTAGTTTAAGAGGAAAAGATGAATTCTTATAGAGAATGCTTTCTCAAGCTTCTCCCATTCAGAGTTTCATCTCTTTTATGATTGGGTGAGAATAGACACATTTTCCTACAGTTCCTTCAGTTTTTGCAGAGGAGGATTCCACGCACAATCACATGCTGACATGTGCATAGGTTTCAGCAACCATGGAGAGACAATAACGTCAGAGTGCAGCCAGGTCCCATGATGTTATGAAAATTAGACATCATGTAATAATAACAATAGTAACAATCACTATTTATTTTGTAACCAAGGTTATTCTAGGGCCCAAGGCTAGACCTAGGGTGAGGCAATGAGGTTACTTGCCTCAGCACAAAATTTAAGGAGGCACCCCAGATCTCAGTAATCAAGAAAAATATATTTTATGGCAATATTAAAAAAAATAAAAACTGATGCAAAAACCCATGATGGACTATTATATCAAAATTTTAAATAAAAGCAGAATTATTAGTACTGATTTTTTTCTCAGTCACTCATATGTCTCAGAATGATGCCTTTATTGGTTCTGGTTAAGAGTTATGATTCAACAGAAAAGGAAGAAGGAAGGAAGGAAGGAAAGAAGGAAGGAAGGAAGGAAGGAAGGAAGGAAGGAAGGAAGGAAAGAAAGAAAGAAAGAAAGAAAGAAAGAAAGAAAGAAAGAAAGAAAGAAAGAGAAAGAAAGAAAGAAAGAAAGAAAGAAAGAAAGAAAGAAAGAAAGAAGAAAGAAGAAAAGAAAAAAAAAGGAGGGAGGGAGGAAGAGAGAAAGAAAAAGAAAGGAAGGAAGAGAAGGAAGGAAGGAAGGAAATAAAGAAGGAAGGAAGAGAAAGGAAGGAAGGAAGAGGAAGGAAGAAAAGGAGGGGAAGGGAGGAGAAAGAAGAAAACAAACAAAGGCTGTACTAACAGCCTTTAGTTGAAGGCACTTTTAAAATGTACACTTGTTGGGGCTCCTAGGTGACTGATTCAGTTGAGCATTGACTCTTGATAGCTCCAGTTATGATCCCACAGTCAGGATCTAGCCTTGTCTTTGGGCTCTATGCTGAACTTGGAGCCTGCTAAGGATTCTCTCTCTCCCTGTCCCTCTGCCCCTCCTCCTCCCCAGATTGTGCTTTTTCTTGATCTCTGTAAAAAAAAATAATGTATACTATTTAGCTGAGAGAGTTACCACTTCCTTTGACACCCTCACTGCCCTACTCTTTGCAGCATCAAGTTGGAAATAAATTCCACATCAGTGTTTATAGTAAGATTATAAACAACAAACAACAGAGAGGATACAGATTCTTGTCTGACTCTGAGTTTACTTAAGACAACCAATGGTCTCTCTGGATCTTAACCTTTTGCATGGTTAGAAATAGTACTATGCAAACAAACAAACAAACAAGAAATACAAACAAAAACTCCCACTATATTAATTTCAGAGGATTATTGCATTGTGAAATTAAAACAAAATTATCAGGGCACCTGAGTGGCTCAGTTGGTTAAGCATCTGACTGTGGCTCAGGTCATGATCTCCTGGTTCGTGGGTTCAAGCCCCGCATTGGGTTCCATGCTGACAGTTCAGAACCTGGAGCCTGCTTAGGATTCTGTGTTTCCATTTCTCTCTGTCCCATACCATACTCTCTCTCTCTCTCTCTCTCAAAAATGAATAATGTTTAAAAATTTAAAAATAATTATGTCCCCTGACCATTATTGACTTCAGATATAAATGTTCTTAATTTCAAAGTTAAGATGAATTTTCCAGGAAAAAGTTTTGACTTTAGCTCACAGATCCAAAAGCAAACACTTACAGAAATGCAGCTCTGCTTGGCTGAGTGGGTGCACAAACCTCTGACAGTTAAGAGTGAGGCGGCTTTAGTTCAGTGGCTGAACAGAGCTGGATGGAATACCATAGATTCAAACTTACAGCCGCCCCCCTTCTTGAGCCAGATGGCACAGATGTGGAGTGTGATCTATGTCAGACCAACAGAAGGGGCAATGGAATCAGAATTGAACTGATAGACTTTGAACAAAAACACCAGGAATTTTGCAGTGCACTCTAAGGCTACAGATTGAGCCCAGCTTGATCATGTTACTACCTAATAGCTGACTTTCTATGCCACTTTACAGCCTACAAAATGTTTTCATGAGCAACCCCTTTCAGACGCCCAGCTCAAATATAAGAATTGATGTAAATGCTTACACATTGATACCACATGCTACATGAAAAAAACTGAGACCTGAAGAAGACTTGTTCAAGTTCAACACAGTGAGTAAGAATTGGAGTAGTTCCTAAAGCTATCTGGTCCAAAATTCAGGATTTTTTATTTTATTTTATACCTTCTTTACATTACACTGTCATATGCAGAGTGGAAAGAACATCAAATTCCTTTTTCCTTTGCTCACATTAGTATATGTTGAAAATGCCTTGGCTTTATTTTTTTTAAACTTTAATTCCTTATTATTTTTTAATTCCTTATTATTTTGAAACAAAGTTACAAAAAAATTCTAAGTAGAGCACAGATAAATTATTTGCCCTTTATAATTTGAAAGAGATATTTATATGATGTCTCCCCAAATACTTTATTGTGTAGTTTTAAAACAAGAACATTTTTTCTACAGAGCACAACAGAACCATTGAAATAGAGAAATTAACATTGACACACCACTACCATCCACTCAAAAAGTTGAATTCAAGTTACCATCTAAGTTTTATCAAGTGTTCCAGAAATGTTCTTAACTGCAAAAGAATAAAACTCAGAATTCTATGGGGCATTTAATCTTCCCCTTCATTATTAAACCTTTTCGCAGTCTTTCATTGGCTTTTATCACACTGCACCTTCATAGATACAGGCTAGACATTTCATAGTCCATACCTCAATTTGAGTTTGTCTGATGTTTATTCATAGTTAGATTCAGGTCGTGCATTTTAGGACGATCACAGAAGTAATATTGTGTTACTGTTGCATCTTATTAGATTACCCAAGATTTCTTTTTGCCCTATTACTGGTAGTGTTAATTTTGATCACTTGGTGAAGGTGGTATGTACTGTGTTTCTCCACTATACAAACTTTCAGTTTATTCATTTATTTTTGTGTATCACTATGAACCATGGTTGTCTATTTTATTCAGTGTGCTGGTAATCCATTAACATCATTATTTATTTTGATACTTAGTTGTCCCACAGTTGGCCAGCGGAAGTCCTTCCTGCTGCCTTCTGTGTTCTTTTGGCATGCACCCTCATTGTTTGAGACTTTTATTATTCCTGGTACATGATTGCTAGGCTCATGTTATCCTTTTCTGCCCTACCACTGGAATCAGACTTTTCTGCAAGGATTTCTAGTTATTTTTTGGAGGGGGGGGGGGTGGAGAATAGAATTTAGAAACCAACACCTGGATTTAAGATGTTCTTACTACTATTGGGATGCCCCTGTTTCCAGGCTTTCCAAATGGAAAAGCAACAAAAAAATATATGTAAACACACATATATTTACATCTCTATTCTATATTTATCTCTATATTGAAAACCACAGGTTTACACTAAAGTCTTTAATTTCAATATAATACTGTAGGGTTCAAATTAGTTTTCTCTCCATATTTAAAAAAAAATTTCATGTTTATTTTTGAGACAGAGACAGACAGAGTATGAACAGAGGAGGGTCAGAGAGAGAGGGAAACACAGAATCTGAAACAGGCTCCAGGCTCTGAGCTGTCAGCACAGAGCCCGATGCGGGGCTCGAACTCACGGACCGTGAGATCATGACCTGAGTCGAAGTCGGACGCTTAACCGACTGAGCCAGGCGCCCCTCTCTTTCCATATTTTTAATTTCTATCTCTGATGGTGAGAAATCCAGTTCTCATTATCCCTACCTGACATATTTATTTAGGTGATCAATGCTCCTCTATGTGACTGCTCTCTCAATACTGTTGCTGTCCTCTTCATGTACAAACTTCATGTACAAACCTCTCCAGTACAAACTGGAGCCAGTTGGGCTCAAACACTTTGCACCTGGCTGAACTGCTCCCCCACAACATGTGAATGCTTTTTTCTCCCTACTTTTGCTCCAACTTCCTGGGTGGAATTACCCTATAATATGGAAAATGTTATCACTCTACACTCCTTACCCTACCTAGGGTTAAATATCTCATGATGATATGGTCTCCCAGGTGAACATACTCTTTCCTGGCTATGGTTATGACAGCTCTATTGGACAGTCATACCATGCAGATGCCCTTCTCAACCCACTTGGGCTCACACACCCAGTGAAGAGATAATCCTTCTGGAGACATCTTCCTCATACTGTTCATAATCTAATTCTCCATGTCAAGCTTCCCTCCCTGCACACACACTGGAATGTCCTCCATAGGCCACTCAAACATTGACAAGTGCACTGAATTAACTCCTCCACAGTCCCCTCAGTCTCCAACACCCTATGCAAGACCACCTTGCAATCCTCTCTTTTATACATGCTTTTCTCACCTTGCTTGAACTCTTAAGACTCTCCCCCCTCCCCCTCCCCCCACCATGGATATTCACCTTATCCCTTCTGAGATTCAATATCCTGAAGAGGGCAACTCTCTACCCACCACATGAACACACTTCTACCCCACTTACATCAGAAATCCTATAACTAGCCACACCATCATGTGGACACACTTCTCACCATGTTTTGTTTCTGACATCCCACATCAAGCTGCCCTCTTAGTGGGCATTCCTAAGGAGGCTTGGGTTTTGATCCTCTCCATTGGGCCACCTCCCCTATAAATGTCCTTTTCACTCACACTGATTCCAAAACTGCACACTGAGCACTGGCCCCACTGTCCCCCCATCCCTGGCATGGACATCTATTATTCTCAGCCCCACCTCTTGATTGGTGGACTCAATTTTTCAAGAGGGAACAGAAAATGGAAGGGGTAGAGAAAAATAAAGCATTGTTTCAAAACATTGAATGATTTTCCCTTACCATTGCCCTCTTTGTTTTTCAATAGGCATTTTTATTCACAAAACTGATTTCCATATTCTTCCATCCTCATCAGATGCCATAGTCTCAGGTTGCTTATTAAGTCACATCAGGAAATGATGTATATAAACTAAGTACAGGAGCCATATTTTATAAAACATCAATAAAACATGCACATATAAAGAAATATATTTTAAAAGACGACTTGGAAAGAATCCTTTCTTTTATTATACCAAATGATTAAAAATCATTTTCCATGATCTTAATTCTCTTGATAAGATAATTGCCAACTGATAGTAATTAATTAGAAAATTTTTCTGCTAATTGGACAAAATTTTCTTTATAGATGAACAAAGCCAATTGGTTTTTTGCTCTGTCAGAAAAAAAAATAATGAAAAACAATAGGAAAAAAGCTTTAAAGTTGTAATATCAGCAGGGAATTATTTTGACAGCACACTTTCTAAGAAAAAGTACGTTTGAAATATGCTAGCCTAGTTGTTCTTTTTCAGAACTTTATTTCATTTTTATTTTTAGGCTCTTTCCTTACTGAGTATGCTCTTGGCCTTTGAAATATATTGTTTTTTATGTGTGTCTATGTACCTTACTTTAAGGAAAATGAATATATGTGAGAAACAGATCTCAGAGTGAAGACCTGATGTTTTTTGGGTTGCAAAGTCTGATGTATCTATATGGTTTATAGGGCTGGATAACCTAACAGCAGTTTTAGGATGATGCATGATGCCTAAGTAGATCCCTATTCCTATGTCACCAAGAGTGAGATGCCTAACCTGCCTTATTAGAGGTCACTCCTCATCCTCCAGGCAGCATTCTAGAAAGGAAAAGAAGGTCTAAAGTGTGACGTGTATGAAGACAATCTCAGCATCACCTCTCCATACACATTAGTTCCCCCCCGCCCCCCACCCCCAATAGCACCTTTACATCAGGGCAAAGAAATCTGGAAGGAGGTTGGCTTATTTAAAGTACCATATAGCTAAAGTCTCTGAATAAAACAAAGAGCACAAAGCACTACTGCTTTTATGATCAAACATAGAAAAGTATGTTTATAGTAATGGTTACAAAGGAAATGCACAATATTCATATCCATAATGGCAGGAAATGTTCCTAGAAATCAGGGCAGGCCAATGCTATATTAATGCTACTGCATATGGTACATGAGGTTTGCAGAAGAAGTGGCTGTAGCAAAACATGGCACCTACAAATAACTGCAAGTCGTACAAATCCAATCCTGCTGTTGAAATCTCATACAGGTATCCCCACAGCACTCCATATACAACTGTGAGAGATTTAGAAAGGCCTAGGTATGGAGATTCCAGTTGGGGACAAGTCAGAAAGTTTACACTTTATTCATGATCTTAAGTTTATTTGTTCCTGGTTACTTGTACTCCAATTATATCAGACTTAATTTGTTGTGGCCCAAGAAATGCTTTTTATATATGAACACCCAGATTTACTCCAAAGATAATTCTCCAAAGAACTTCCTTTTGACATCTCATAGAAATCAGCATATACTGATCCAAACTTTGACAAAAGTTATCTCCGTCTATCTTTCTTGCTTTGACTACCGTCTGGCCAGACTTCTCTAGATCTCAGCCAAACCTTTGGGCTTGCTTGACTTGAAAATATCTGTCAGTTTTATCATAACTCAAATTCTTCTGACCCATGTCTGGTGGGTCTTCCCCTCCATGCTTCCCTTGAAGGATGAAGGAGTAGAAGAAACTTATAGTGCTGGCTGCACTTCTTACTAATGTCAAATGGAGTTACGTAGGATTTTTCTTGTTTTCTAAAAGTGTGACCCAATCAGAGAAGACTGTATAATAAAGAACTAAAATGAGACAAGTCTTTGGGGAATGCTGTAAAAGTTACTAGAGAAAAGTGTTCCCCTTTCCAAAACCAAGGGATCACTTCTTAAGAACGGGTGCCCAAAGAAAGAGAAAGAATTATGTTCCCTAAGTGCTTAGGCAGTGCACTTGTAACTGTGCCCCTATACTACACAGGTAGAAGAAAGGATTAGAAAGAAATGGTAGAGATAAGAAAGAGGGAGCTGAGCGGAGCTCCTTGTCCTTCATCATTTGGCAATGTCTGTTGTGAACAGACAGAAGGAACTTCATCAGTAACAGGCCCTTAGGTAGATTGATGCTGGTCGGAAATAAGTGGCATTGGTATGGGTCTAACTAGAGCCTTATCTCTGATATTAAGAAATTGTGCTACTGAACACCACTTTGGGAGTCTTAACATCAATAGGTGTCCTTCTAAGAAAGACAGCATTTAAGTAACTGCTACATAAAAAGCACGAGTAGCCAGTTTCAGTTATCTAGAGAAGCAACAATAATCAACCTTGCTAGATAGTCACCTCTCACAGTGAAGTCAGGGAACACTCCTTTTTCCCCTTCTCTATTCCGCCTTCTAATTAGCCCTAGAAAAGAAAGGAGGGGAGTGTGTAAATAGTGATTCTGTCAGAATTTCCCTTTCCTGCTCTTTTTTCAAAACACTAAAGTCACAAGTGTTTTGTCTGAAATGGTGGAAAGAAGAAAAAACGTTTGAATCTAATTTAATGTGAATGTTTCTTAAATAATGGGATGGCATACTAAATACTGAACTGAAACTCTTTTAATTACTGAGAAATGACTATGAATGTATTGAAAATTCCAAGATATTAACAGACTCACTTCATGGTAATATTTGAATAAATAAAATTGTTACGTGATATATCATCATTGTTACTTGCTATATCATCAAAAGTTGATCTTTCTTAACAAACTGTCCTCTTACTAGTTAAATGACTCTGGTGATTCACTTACACTTTTTGAATTTCAGAGTTTAAAGTGTGACTTTAAATTTAAACAGCCAAATTATAAGCAATGGAAATCCATGAAGGATAGCAAAGAGCTGACAGGATGGAAATGTTTTCCTTCTGACTTTAGTTAGTAAGAAGAAAAAAGGGCTCTACTGCATGGATTTGAAGGTCAACATTGTATGGTGAAAAGCTTTAATTGAATTTAGGACAGAAGGAGAACACTGGAGAAAAACTTGTATCAGGCATGAGGAGGTAGGAAATGACATTAAATGGCCAGATCTGGATAAGATAGGTCACAAACAGGGAAAGAGAAGGATATGATAAACCTAAATCCAAATGTCAAAGCAGAACAAGTTTCAAGAAAAAAATAACAAACAAAAAAAACATGAAGTACAAGGCTTTAGAGGTCCATAGACAATTACATTAAAATATTGCTGAGGCATGTTTTCGTCTCATTGATCAATGAGTATCAAGCCTGCTAATCAGTGCAACTACACGAGTGAACATAATACAGTCATCTCTTGCCCCCACACTGCTTAGAATCTAGAGAAGCAGAAAGACTCTAATGTTTTCTCTCTCCCATTTCTTGCCAATTAAAATGTTTTATAAACTTTATATTACTAAAGTATTTCTGATTCTCTCAATGTAGTTTATTTTTAATTTTATTTTTAAAAATTTCATTCCAAATTGAGTTTTTAGTCTTGTTAACAGTTAAATTCTATCAAAATTCTTGTGACTGGGGCAATGGTTTTTACAGGCAGTCAATCTAGGCAGAAGTAAGTCCAAGACTTACTTATAAAGCTACTGCTATACGTAGAGGCTACTAATTTTGTCTGTTGAGACCATAGAATACTGGTTGCCACAACCAGGCAGAGTTGGCTTAGCAGGATTGCTAAACACAAGTATTCTATAGTCATTTATTAACTTGCAGATTGTTTAATATGGACTATATGCTGATAATTATATTTGTCCAAACTCTACAAGGGGAAGAGGACTGTAACCATTTCTCTTTGGATAACCCTTCAGTGAGGTCTGTTTATGATTTCTCTTTCACAAAATATATGATGAGACCTCTAATTGGGGAGGGAGTCTAAGGGTTGCATTTCTATAAAAGTTTTGTTGGGCTACCTTTTCTGTCTGAAATGCTCAAGTCTATTATTTCTTTTCTGGTTTCCATACTCTTTTATGCTGCCACATAGGAGACTCATTACCACTTAAAGATAACTTCCCTTTTTTCCAGGTCTACCCCTTTTTGAAGACAACTTTTGGGTTTTATATTTGCATTTGTTCATAATAACATCCTTTAACTACAGAAGTTTTGTTTTGTATCACAAACTTCAAACTCTTAGTTGTTTTTTTTTTTTACTTACTATTCCTGCAGTCACTGTCCTCTAGTTTAGTTAAACATGCTATCTTTACTCTAATTGCTACATATTTTCACCCTGCCACCATCACCATAAGATCTCTTCTGGTGAAGGGTTGACACAGTCATTTGCAACTTTGAGTTCCTTGCTGAAAACAGATTCTGCAAAGAATATGTGTATAACCATTGAATGACCTTATTTACATACTTGGCAATTGTAGTGCATCTTGCTGTATATCTCACAGATCCTCAGGATGGAGACATTCATTCCTCCAATAGTCATGACTATTGGCTACAGATGGCCTATGATTGATTCATTTTAGAAATTGCCTTCAGCCTAAGAAAGCTGCCTCTCCCAAGGTCATGGTCATTGCTGGTGTCAGCTTACATTCAGTGACTGGTACTTGCATATCTCTGAAGTCTTGGCTCTGTTACTTTGACTTGGAGTGATCCAAAGATGCCTATGGTACTGCCTGAGCCTTCTGTTGCATCTGCATTACAGTTCAACTTCTTTCTCTGTTCAGTCCTGCTACCTTCACTTTCTTACACCTGTTGTTCCAGTATTTCTTCCCCAGTACAGCTTTTGCATGCAAATTCCTATCTTAGATACTGTTTCTGAAGACTGTGACTTAAGCCAATTGGTATCAAGAGTGATTCTAAAGAGTTAACTATAAAATGGGATATTAGAGCTAGATGACCCACTGGCTGGCTGCAATTGTGAATCCTATTTTTGATAGTACAGGGAGTACTGAGAAGCCTTGGTATGCTAGAGCAATGCAATTATTAAATTTTAACCAGTAGTGAATGAGTGAAAATAAATGCACTGGAGAATACAATATCTCAAGCATTTAAGAAGTAAAAGAGAAGTAGTCATTATAATGTATAATATTAGGTGACTCTTGCAGGGTACTAAAAATGCATCAGAAAAAGACAAAGAAAGACTCTGATCACTGTTTTAAGGCAATATATGAAAGTCACAATACCTCCTTGGAAATATATAAAAATATTCTTATTTTCTGATGCTAGACAGCAGAAAAAGTCTGAGCTTGGGATATATGGGATTAGGGTAACAAACTATACAGTTACATAAGGGAGAGTTTCCTCTTATGGGAACATGTTCCTGTCACGTAAAATTTAACATTTTGACAAGGACCCTGGGAAATGGTGCTAATCACTACTAGGTAGGTTGTGCAAAGTTGGAAAAAGTGATTGTCCTCACTAAATAAAGAGAAATGAAGAGATACCCTGGTAAACAGTGGAGAAAAGATAAAGTGTTCAAGAACATATGCTGTTAGAGTGCATATAATACATAAATCTGTGAAACATTACGAGAAGCCTGAGTACAATTTATTTAGCAAAGTGGGAAGAAAAGTATTAGCGAGGGGTACACCATTATTGTAAATATCTGTGATGACTATCTCCTGTAGGCTAGGAATTATTTTAAAAGATGATGTTATCTGATTGAAAGAAAGGTGATAGAATGCCAAATTAATAGAGACCAGGTGGTAAGGTTTAATTGTCAGGAGAAAGATGAGTGAAATTATTGAAATCTATGTCAATGTCAACCATCACTATGGTAACTGTTGGTAGAACACAATGCTTCTGGGAAAAAGCTATATGTCAGCCAACAATGACATTGCTTGATTTATAAAATAAAACAAACATTATCCATACTGGCTGATAAGACAGTCAAGAGAAGCAGCCCCCATAAAAGTCATGAGACCTAGCCCAGTTTCAATACTGAAGTCAGTTTATAAACCAAGAGTGAATGGGAAGCTGGGTCTCCAGACCCTATAACATCATGGGAAATATGTAATGACTCTGTCAGTTCTTCCCCCAAAGAATGTGAATATTAACTCAATAATCATACCCTGGGAATATACAGTAGAAAGATAATAAATGGATAATAAGTAGATAATAAATAAATCTGGCCCAGGTTCTTTTCACTCTGGTTTCACTTGTTCCACAAAGTTAGTAAATTTCCAAGTCTTCAAACATATAATCAAAATGAACACCGTACTTGTTAGTTTGTATAACCCTTTGTTCTGGTTACTATGGTATACAACAAATTATCCCAAAGCTTAATGGCTTAAAATAAACGTTTTATTTTTTCTCATTTTTTGTGGATCAGGAATTCAGGAAGAACTCGGTTGAGCAGTTCTTACTTAGGACTTCTGATGCTTCTGTTGTCAGTTGTTGGCTGAGGTTGCAGTCATCTGAAGACTCAACTGGATTATATATCCAAGATAACTTGGTCACCTGGATACCAGTTGATTCTTTGATTGTTGGTTAAGAGCTCAGATGAGGACATCATCTACAGTAGTGCATGCTGAGTCTCTAGGTATTTGGAGTTCTTACATGATAGCTGTTTTTTCCCAAGGCAAAGATTTCATGGGTAGTAGGTAGACAGTGCATGACCTTTCCCGACATAGCCCTGAAAGGCATATATTATTACTTCCACTGCATTTGGTGATCAAATTGGTCACAAACTACCAAGATTTTAAAAAGACAGAATAGGAGGAATTTGAAAGACTTTTGAAGCAATGGATTCAAATTGCCATGCCCTTCCCTCGATTCCTATGAAGAGTTACAATGGAAAAGGCCAAAGCAAGTTCCTGGAACACTCCCTTCAACAACTTGGTCAAGGTAGTAAATTAAAACCTAAAGTTACATCCTCTGAATGGCAGAGATTAGTGTCACCCTTGTAGTCTTAAAGGATGCAGGAGTGATCATCTTTATCATGTTCTCATTTAATCTACTAAGGCACCCTCTACAAAAGTGAGACAGATTGTGAAGTTTAATAATAGACTATCAAAAATTCAACCAAAGACTAGCCCCAATTGCTGTTTTCCTGGTAGGAGTAGTTAAAGCACATTAGCATAACTATAGGTATATGATATATAGTCATTATCTGAAGAAAATATTTTTTCATCTTTATTAGGAAGGTGAATCAGAGGCAGTTAACAATCATGTGAAATGAAAAAGAGTATGTATTATGATATTTATGTTAAGTCTCCTTCTCTCTATCATACTGTAGTTCAAAGAGACTAGGATCCTATGGATATTCAGTAGAATATAGTAATACAGTTGTCATTATGTTACTTGGACATGATGAGTAAGAAGTAGTATTCTGGCAACCTTGGTAAAAAAAAAATCTATGTAGTCAAGAAATAGGAGTTTCAAACCTATAAAAACTTAGGAACTACCCATATTAGTGAGGTGTTTATGGGTCCAGTGAACTGGAATATGCCAAAATATGCCAAATATTACAAAGGAAAAAATATTGCAAATAGGATCTCCTGTCACTAAGAAGGAAGCACAGCCCTCATTTGGCATCTTGAGGTTATGGAGACAGCATATTCCATACTTGGGAATACTGCTCTTACTCATTTAAGCTGCTGACCCAGATGCCAGCTTTGGACAAGAGGCAATGCAAGAAAGGACCCTTGCATGTAGCAGGTCCAAGCTATATTATAAACTACCGTGCAAGAAGACTTGCTACTTTGGTCACTTAACACAGCAGACTCAAATTTTGACCTTCGGGACAAATCTGGCCAGGTTCTGTTTTTGTTAATAAAGTTTTGTTAGAACACAGCAGTGACTACATATTTACATATTGACTACAGCTGCTTTCATACTGCAATGCCAGGTTAGAGCACAGGCAGTCTTTGCTTTGCATGGTTCTGATGTTTACAATTTTAGTTATCACAGTTTATTTAGATAACACTAGTCTCCCAAGAACATGGTTCAAGTTTCAGTCACCATGTTATATTAACTGTACTTCCATTAAGCACAAACTTTGCTGCTAGCTCTTCAGTCCCCAATCATCAAATGATCCTTGAGCATCAACTGTTCAGTTCACACACAGACGGAAAAGCATGGTGTTGTGTTACCTCCTACTTTCCTAGTGATAAACCCAAGTGGTGTTTTTTTTTAATGAATAATCAAGAAAGAGACTTAGCCAAAAGGAGACTTAGCCACTTTTGAACACTTCAAAAAGTGTTTTGAAGAAATACAAAGTAATAATGATTGAGGTGAAATTTGAATCTAACATAAATGGAGCTAGAGAAGCTATAGCTGACCATCAGAATGTTAACACTACTATCATTAGAGAGACACTGGATATACAGCTTGAAGAATTTGATGAAGGAGAATTTATCAACATAGTAAGTGTAATAAAGTGGTTGTGATGCAAAAGATGAAGATGTCTCAGAGGAAGTGACACTGCAAAATCTTCACAATAAAGGAAAATTTGGATATATTTTATTGAAATTGAAAGAGCAAAGGATAAAACATTGGAAGCTGATGCAACCTTAGAAAGAAGCATGACAATTCACCAGTGCACAGAAAAGATGCCCACTCCATCTATTCAGCTATACAATAAGAAGAGAGCAAGTATTGTTCAAACTACTTCTTTAATCAATCTTTTCTTTTAATTGTAAATTCACATGCAGTGCTAAGAAACAACCAGACAACTCCCATGGGCCCTTTATCCAATGGTAAACATCTTCCAAAATTATAATACACTATCACAACCAGAATAATAAGTCTAATTTTTTTTTAATTCTCCACATTTTCAATGTTTGAAGTCACAGTATACTATATAAATATTAGTTTTACTATTTTTTAAGTTTTCCTGTATGCTCACAATTGGCTGTGACCATTTAATATTTTGACGAAAGTTTTAAAACTACGGAACAATCATAATTTTATCCATTAATTATTGAGATTGCTTTGCATGGTTTCAGCTTGCCATAGTCATCTTTTTCTGGACCTTCTCCATCTACCCTGCAAAGCAAGGGCTTTTGAAGGTCTGACCCACGAGGTCTAAACTATATACTATCAGGCTCTGTACAGAAAGAAACTGTCAACCCCTGGTCTATGGTATTAGTAGGCCCTTTATGTACTCTGAAATATTTCCATTTAGCAGAGTATGTCATCTGACAACATCGTAAGTTTTTTATGAAAAAGTGTTAGGGACTGCCAGGAAATTCACATCTTGAATATAAATAAGTAAGAACTTAAAGTTAAAGGCATTTGAAGCTATAAAACGTCTAGCATTAGAGAACATTATAGCATTCATTAAAAGAGGGTGGATCCATTGAGTGGTTGAATGAATTGTATCTCTCCCACCCCACACAACTCAACTAGAATATGTCTGGAATTATTTTGTTTTTGCCCTTCCTGTCATGTCTTTACAAAAGAAAATGTGGTAAGATAAGAGATACATGGTACTGAGATTTCAGGACAGTTCTTTTAAACTTGCTTTTTTGTTAGTCTGTCTAGTTTAATAAAAGTGATTATATTTTACTCATACAAATGTTCTAAGATGGAAAGGTTTATGTTTTCCCTACTTTCCTATACAATATCTTTAACAAAGAAGTTCATTTTATTCAAGAATATTAAGGTATTGTAAGTTTAAAAGTAGAAGAAAATTCATTTCACAGAGCAGATTTTTTTTCAATTAGCTCTTGCTTTTGAGTATTTAGAGGTAATTAATTACATATGAAGCTAGTTTATTACTTTGGAATTTTGAAAAATACCACACAGGATGATATTAAATCATTTAAAAAAATTTTTAAATGGAAATTGGGAGTTATGGAAGGACAGGAGAGATTTGAGTTTTATCTGTGTCACTATCTGTGGGCTCCTCTCTATCCATGATTACTTACTGTCACCATCAGAATGTCGGTGCTCAGGAAAGCATAGGATAAAAGCAAATCACCATAAGAAAGTGTTACTCAGGCAACTGGTCTTGAACAATATCAATATTGAGTCAAGTCTGCAAGAAAATGATGAAGACAAAGGGGAGAGACTCTACCAATATGCTTTTTATACCCCTAAAAGACCTACTGAGACTTTTACTTTCATTTATTTTCACCTTGCTGTGTGACTTTGGCCCATGTACTTAACACCTTTCATTAGCAGTTTTCTCGTCTTTAAAATAGAGGTAATAATAGTATTTACCTCAAATATTATCTTGAGAATTAACAGAAATATTGCTTGTGAAATGCTTAATACAAGGCTTGGTGAAAAGTGTTCTGATAGTTATTGCAGCCTTTGAATGAGTTCTGAGTTCGGCCAGCATTCACTTAAAAAAAAAAAAAAAGCTAACTATAATGTGATATGATAAGTGTTATAGAAACCATTTGATGTAGTATACAGTCAGGAGCCACTTTACCTATTGACCATGATCTGCTTCCTGAGGCAGCCAAGTGAATAACCTCTCATCTTATGCTTTTTAAAAAATCAACCTGGTGCCCACATATCATAAAATAAAAAAATATCAGGGTCAAAATAATGGAGGAAAATTATAGATTGGGAAGTCATCAAGAAAAACTGAAAACACAGATAAAAGTCAAGGGAGTAGTGTATTCTCTATATGGCAGCTTTTCAAGCACAGTGTCTAGCAAACAAAACAAAACAAAACAAAACAAAACAAAACAAAAGACCTTAAAGAAGAAATTCTCTTTTCCATGATCATCAGTCCTTGGAAATAGAGGCCCTGTCCTCATGCTAAAAGAATCATCATTCGAGAGGAGAAATTTGGTCTGCAGTTGCTTCCCTCAATGTGTCCTTCAGCTGAAAGTCTGAAATGTAGGAGATTGAAAAGATCAAATGAAAATTAGTCACCCAGACTTTGAGAGGCTTTATCAGCCTAAAAAGAGGGGAAAAGTACATGGTATTGAAAAAGATTCTGCTAAATAATTTTGATGCAAGATGAAAAAAACAAGTATCATTTGGAACAGTAGTTTGTTATTAAAAACATATAAAATTTACAATCACTAAGTTTTCCTTTTCAATGTATTGAATTATCTATTTTATCAAATAAGAGATGAAAGGTTAGATGACATAATTGAAAGGAAATATGACTGAGGGAAAGTGAGCTCAGTAATAAAAACAGAGACATTACAAAATCAAAATGGGGAAAATAAATGAACAGGCACCTTCCAAATAAGATATATAATGGTCAATACACATTTGAAAATATCTCAGTATTATCATTTATCAAGGAAATGCAAATTAAAACCACAAAGAGAAATGACCACATACCTTTTCAAATCAGTAAAATTTATAAATATTGGCCATACTAAATATTGGCAAGGATGTGAAGAAAATGTAATTCTTATACATTGTTGGTGAGAATATAAAACACTGTTGTTTTGTAAGACTATTTGCCATTTCCTAATAAACAACACAAATGACATATGCAATGTCCATGACATAGCAATTCCACTATTAGGTATTAAGAAAAATATTTTTATATATACACAAAGAGCTGTGATAGGCACTGTCATAGTGTCTTTATTCATAATGGTTAGAGACTGAGACCATCCCAAATGTCTGCCCAGAGAAAAATGGATACCAAAATTGTATTCATATAATGGAATAACACTTAGTAGCAAAACAAAACAAAACAAAAAACTATATATACAACATGAATGAGTCTTCCAAAGATCATGTCAAATAAAATAAGAGAGGCACAAAAGAATAAATGATAAATTAATTTATATATATGAAGGTCAAAAATAGGCAAAACTAACCCACAGTGATAGAAGTCAAAATAGTGTTAACTTCTATGGGTAAGGTTGAGATTGACTGGAAAGGTCATGAGAGAACTTTCAAGAATGATGGAAATATTCTATAGTGTGATTTGGGTGGTATCTACATGCTGAGTATAATGCAATACAATAAAACTTACCCATTTTAAGCATACAATTAGGTAAGTTTTGACAAATGTATTATAGTTCATACAACCAGCACTGCAATCATGATCTATTTATTCTGTTCCATCTGGTAGCCAACAGCCGCATGTGCCAGTGAGCACTTGATACTAAGAAATGCGGTAAGCATAGAATACACTCTGGATTTTAAAGATTTAGTACAGGAAAATATAAAATATTCTACAACTTTTACACTGGATACATGTTGCAGTGATATTTTGCATATATTGAGTTGCATAAAATATATTATTAAAATTAGTTTCACCTGTTTCTTTTTTCATGTGGCTATTGCAAAATTTTCAATTCCATATGTGGCATGCATTACAGTTCTCATGAAGAGTGTTATAAGACTATTCAATGAAATTATTGAGATTTGTTTTTGCCATTATTTCCCACCTCCTATTCTTCTGCATTACAGATGTCATGTATTTTACTTTTACATATGTTGTAAACACTATGATACATTTTATTATTTTTGCTATAAAGAGGAGGTTATATTTTATTTTATTTATTTTTTAGGTATTTTCTGATGAAATGATTTTTTTAATGCTTTTAATATTTATTTATTTTTAAGAGAGAGAGAGACAGAGCACAAGTTGGGGAGGGGCAGACAGAGAGGGAGACACAGAATCTGAAGCAGGCTCCAGGCTCTGAGCTGTCAGCACAGAGCCCAGTGCAGGGCTCTAACTCACGAATCGGGAGATTATGACCTGAGTCATCAGAGGTTTAAGGAACTGAGTCACCCAGGTGCCCTGGGGCAGTTATATTTTAAAGAACATTTTAAAGATAGGCAATGCCTTTTGTAGATAACTGCATAATTACTGTTTGGGGTGCTCCAAATTTTTGTTCTGCCAAAAAGACTTTTAAACATATGTTATAAGGCAGGTCTATTTTTTGTTTGTTGGTTTGTTTTGTTTTGGTCTGAAAAGTCTTCAGTTTGCTTTTATGTTTTAAAAAATTATTTTTGCTGGCTATCAAATCTGAGTTTGTCAGTTATTTCTTTTGGCACTTTAAAGATATCACTTAATCACTTCACTCACGATTTCTCTGTTCTTACCTTTTTTGTTCTCTGCTTTTAGATTTCCTCCTTATCATCAGTTTTTAAAAGTTTAATTTCAGTGTGCCTTGGTATGGTTTTCTTTGTTTATTCTGCTTTGTGTTCTTAGAATTTCCAGGGTATTTAGTTTTATAGTTTCCATCAATTTCTTTTAATTTATTTTTTATTTTTTTACCTTTCTTCAAGTTTTCTTTGTATGCTTTCTCTCCTGAGAACTAAATTATGGATATTTTAGTACATTTAATATCGTTCCTCAGGTGACTGACTTGCTAGTTGTTTTGCTTCTATTTCTTCTCTAAGTGCTTCACTTTAGTTTTTAATGCCAGGTCTTTAAGTCTATTGATTTCTTCTTCAATACCTAATTATTGCTAATTTCATTATTTTATTTCCAATTTTGGTATCACATTTTATCTCCCTAGAATTTCCATTTGTGTTTCTTGTTTGTTTTTATTTACTTCATTCTCTTTATCAGGTTTGTGTTTTCTCCTCACTTTTCTGAATATAGGGAGCACATTTTATTTTTCTGGATCTGTTTTAAATAAAATTATAATTAGAACTTACAATTTAAAATTTACTTCATGTATTGTTTGATTTTGTTTGCATTGTTTGAATTTTATCCTCATTATGGGTCATATTTCCCTGCTTCTGAGCATGTCTGGAAATTTGGATGCTGAAGTATGAATTTTACATTTTTGGGTTCCTCATATTATTGCATTCATGTAAGTAGTATTGGGCTTTTTTAGCATGTCATTTACATTACTTGGGATTTGTTTAATACATCTGAGGTTTGCTTTTAAGCTTTTTTAGGTCGGTGCAGAGCAGTCTTTAATCTATGGCCAATTGAGCTCTATTACTAAGGTGGTATCTTTCTGAGAACCATGATGCCTTATTTATTGAGATTTTTCCATTTGGACTGGTGGTAATATGAACTATTCCTAACCATGTGTGAGATTTGCAAATTGTTAGGTTTCCTCTTTTCTGGAAAGCCTTTTCCCAACCTGTGTAACTTCCTTTAACACATGTATTGAGGGGTACTCAGCTGAAGAATTGAGGGGTCCTCTTCAAAGCTCTTTGCCCTTCCCTCTGTGCAACAATCCCTCTCCATTATTGAGCCACAAATTATAAGCACTAAGACCTCCCTAACTTTGATCTATATCGTCTTATATTAGTGACCACCACATTCTCTGCAGGTTTTCTCGCCCTGCACTACAACCCCTTCCTGCTTCTAGGAAGGAAGCTGAGGTGATCAGAGGGTTCACCTTATCTGTTTTCTCTCACTCAGGAATCACCATCCTGGCTGCCTGTTGCCCAATATCTTAAAAAACGTTTTTAATATTTTATCCAATCCTCCTGTTATTTGAGACAGGGACATAAATCTTTTTATTTCACATAGACCTAAAATTAAAATCAGTAACTATCTTTTGATTGATTTGTTTCCACATTCAACAGATTATACATTCAGATACTATTTTGAAGAGGCCCAGAAATTTTTACTAATTGATACAGAGAATGCAGAAAAAAAATGTGCCCCCAAAACATTTTAAACATTGAATAGAGAACCATGAAAAGAAATAGAAAGTTGAAATGTAAGCTGGTAAATATTTAAATATTTGCATGGATAATTTATCAGCTTGTCACTTGGCAAAAATTTGTATTCAATATTATGAAGTGCCTTTTGAGAGTAGAGATTGCTAAGAGATAATGCAGGCTACTAAGAAAAGTTATTCTAATGTTATTTTCCCCTAGAAATAAATTAAGGAAGAAACTTTTCTTTCATAAATTCTTTAAATAAATTTTTCTGGAAGAATAATAAGGCTGAACAGGATAAATGAATTTTTTTTCCAAATCTTCTATTTTTGTAATGTGTATTGTCTCTTAAGATTGCTTAATCGGCTAATTTCTATTTTCACTGATTAGCCTTCACTGTGCCTGGCTCACTAAATAATCCAGTCCCCACTACAGTCTGATAATGATGAATCATGACACATATTCTTCCTACCCTCTCCTTCTCCGGCATCTCGTTTTTATCAAAGTCTTAATGAAAAAAAAATCACTTATTTATCAAGGTATAACAATATATAAACTTTCAGTGAAAATGAATATTCTATATGACTGAAACTTATCTCTCTGTATCCATACGCTGAAATGTTAAGCAGTTGTGTTTTGCATCTTTTTTTTCTGTTTAACTCTTAAACACAATGCTACTTGATATCTGTGGTAGCAGAGTTACTCATTTGTGAACACCAAAAGCTGTATAATATTCTCACATGCAGAGTGTGGGGCTCTTGACTCCTTTCCAGAGCGCTAAGATTATGGAAATTAGATTTCTGGATGAATGTCTAATTACTGTTGAAGTGAATGCCTATGAAACTATATGCAATGTCTTTATCAGAAACTAAGGATGGTATTAAAAGTTATAGTCATTAATTCATGTGTTGAATAAATATTTATTGCATACTTACTATGCTTCAGAGACTGTACATCTGAGTACGTAATGGTAAATATAAATGCCAATTATAAATATTGAGGCTTGGTTAACATTAACACCCTTGCTCTCTGCATTCAATTTTCCATATGGGTCGGCTACATTCTATTTAATAAGTTTCATCAAGAACTCTTTACTACTCTATTTTAACCTATTTACTCTCCTAATCCTAGGTACAAATTATCAAAGTGCTTAAAATGCACTTCTGGATAGTTTTGAAGTATAAATTTAAATGGTGATAGAATGTAGTTTAACCAATATGGTTTAAAAAAATAAGCACAATTAATCTGACTGCAGCACAAATTAAGCCTCACTTTTCATTTTCTTAAAGCCCCAACTTTACACTGGCTCTTTGGATACTGTGTTTCAATCCTAACATCACTGGTACAGCAATATTAATGAATAAAGGTGATTTTTATATCTATAGTAAAAGGGGAGACTCAGAGAGAAGCTTCTTTCAGCAAACCCCCTCCTCCTACAGATGTGATCTGGTTTATGGTAGCAGTTTGGCATTGCACATTTTTTACTACAAAGTTTCAAAAAAACATCTTGATACAGTACTTCTGCAAGTAGTTTCAGAGGATTATTTATGGGTCTGCAAGGATGCCAGATTGTCTCATTTTGAGACAATTAAAACAGGATTTTAGGCAGCTATTATTTGCATCTTTAGGAGAAAAACCCATTAGCACAAGGCCAGGGGATCATTGAGACCTGGAGAAGCTACCTTGAATAATAATCCTGGACCCTACTATATTCGAGCAAGCAGACCCACTGATGCCTGTTAGAGCAGTCTGCATGTAGATGGGCACAGAAACAGAAGCTGCAAGTCTTTTAGGATGATAACTAATATATTTTTTATGAGGCAGACTGAAATGAGACTCCAGAGAGAGCAACAGAAAAGACTGATCAGAAAGAGTAAAATTGGTGACAAGAAGATTGGAAAGTAGAAGTCATTGTAAAACATATAAATCATGGGGAAGCCTGTGCACGGAAACAGACCAAACTCCAGAAATCCACATTTTGCTAGAGGTCAGCTTAATGAATTATCAATGTGAATACTTAAAATATTTAATATTTTACCACATATGGGAAAAGGCCAGTTGTTGACTCATTGAAAGGCTGTTGAAAAGGCTCATTTCTCTGTCATGAGGTTCAACATCATATCAGGAAATATCCACTCACAAATTTGGAATAAAGAAAATGGTAAGAATTCTTTCAATGGCACACATTAAAAAAAGTTAACATCTTGGTTTCTATGTTAGCAATTAACATAAAAACTGACCCACTCCCACAGTTGATATTGGCACTGATACTGATATTCCCACTTGTTGAAATAGACTTAACTAATGTTCGATGAAATGCAACCAATGTATTTTAAGAGTCATGGGCCAGGTGTTTTGTAGGGATAGATATGGTAAGGAGGACAGCTGAAGTGAAGAGACCATTTTTCTTCTTTTTAAAAAGTGTCCTCTGTTCTTGGCCTAGCCATCTCTTCTCATAGAAAGTTCTCCAAATAAACTATTCCAATATCCCCTATGTTCAAGTACTATGCCAGGTACTGGAAAAACAAAGACATTAAAATGGGGTCATTTTTCTCAAAGAGCTCATAAATGAGGAAACAGACAAATAGTGGTAATTGTGTTTGATAAATACAATGCATGTCTTAGGTTTCTATGCCAGCATTATAGAGGTGAAATGTGAGATAATTACACTTCATTTCTTTCTTCACGAGTTGGAATACTTGCCTGAAGAAACAGAATGCCAGAAAATTTTATCCATTCAATCCCCCTAGCCAGAATACAAATGTAGCAAAATTAAGCCTAAAAGACTAGTATTTATTTCTAACAACATTCAGAGAAAATGTGACAACTTACAAAGCTATTTATTCTAAAGGCTAATTATATATATATTATATATATATATATATAATATATAAATATATTGTATATATTTTATACACACACACACATGTACTTTAATTAGGAATTCTCCCCTAAATCTCATCTACTGTAACAGGTATATATCATGCTGTTCAAAATTCATTAAAAAAAAAGCAAACTAAAGCAACCCATAACAAAAAAAATTAATTACAGCTATAACTTTGATAGAATAGGATTTTATAGTTTTTAGGACATTTTCATGAACATTTAAGAGTCTACTAACAAGTATCTCACAAGCAAAAGAATATGTATAATATTAGTTTTGTATGTTGAAACAATGTAATAAAGCTATGTGTATGGTATGTGTACAATATATACTCATGTAAATATGTATATCTTTATGTATATATGTGTATATATATATATATATATGTGTGTGTGTATATACATAGAAGACTGACTTAGAAAACAAATGAAGTTATTGCTCACATCTATCAAAATTCAAGGGGCATACTTCACAGAACTAGAACAAATAATTCTAAAATTTGTATGGAACCTGAATAGCAAAAGTAATCTTAAGAAAGAACAAAGATGGAGATATCATGCTCTCTGACTTCAAACTATACTACAGAACTATATAATCAAGACAGTATGGGATGGGTACAAAAACAGACACACAGATTAACAGAATAGAATTGAGAACACAGAGATACATTCACACATATATGGACATTAATCTATCACCAGAAAGCCAAGAACATACAATGGACAAAGGACAGTCTTTTCAATAAATGTTGGGAAAACTGGGCAGCCACATACAAAATAATAAAATTTGACTACAATCTTACACCATATGCAAAAATTAACTCAAAATGGATGAAAGCCTGAATGTTCAACATCAATGTGAATGTGAGTCCCAAAACCGTAAAAGTCATAGAGAAAAACATAGGTGGGAAACTCCTTGACATCAGTCTTAGTGATATATTTGTTGATCTGACTCCAGAGTCAAGGGAGACAGAAACAAAAGAAAGCAAATGGAACTACATCAAATCTAAAAAAGCTTCTACACAGCAAAGGAAACCATCATCAGAACAAAAAGGTAATTTACTAAATGGGTCAAGATATTTGCAAGCTGTATACTCAATAAAGAATTAATATCCAAAATGCATAAGAAATCCACACAACTCAACATAAAAAAAAAAAACTGATTAAAACTAGGCAAAGAAACTGAATAGACATTTTTCCATACACAGATGGCCAACAGAGACACAAAAAGATGCTCAACATTACTAATTACTAATCTTCAGGGAAATGCAAATCAAAACCACAAGATATTAGCTTGTACCTGTCAGAATGGCTGTTATAAAAAAGGCAAGAAGTAAAAAGTATTCGCAAGGATGTGGAGAAAAAGGAGCCCTCCTGAACTATTGGTGAGAACGTAAATTGGTACAGTCATTACGCAAAACAATATGGAGTTCCTCAAAAATTAAAAATAGAACTACCATATGTCCAATAAACCCACTTCTAGGTATTTACATGAAGAATGCAAAAATACTAATTTGAAAAGATATATGCACCCCTATGTTTACTGTAGCATTATTTATGATAGCAAAGATATGGAGACAACAATGTGTCTGCTGATAGACACGTGCGTAAAGAAGATGTGGTATTCATATATACACTGGAATTCTATGCAGCCATAAAAATGAATGAGCTCTTGCCATGTAAGATGACATGAGTCATCTAGAGGGTATTACGCTAAGTGATAATAAGTTAGACCGAGAAAAAGAAATACTAAACAATTTCACTCATATGTGGAACCTAAAAACAAATGAATAAAAAACAAAACAAATGAATAAACAAACAAAAAGTAAAATCAGACTATAAATACAGAGAGAAAACTGGTGGTTTCAAGAGGGGAGGATGGGGCGCCTGGGTGGCGCAGTCGGTTAAGCGTCCAACTTCAGCCAGGTCACGATCTCGTGGTCCGTGAGTTCGAGCCCCGCGTCGGGCTCTGGGCTGATGGCTCAGAGCCTGGAGCCTGCTTCTGATTCTGTGTCTCCCTCTCTCTCTGCCCCTCCCCCGTTCATGCTCTGTCTCTCTCTGTCCCCCAAAAAATAAACGTTGAAAAAAAAATATAAAAAAAAAAAAGAGGGGAGGTGGATGAGAGAGATGGTCAAAATGGGTGAAGGTACAGGGCATACAGTCAATGATATTTTATTTTATTTATTTATTTATTTTTTATTTAAAAAAAAAATTTTTTTTTTCAACGTTTATTTATTTTTGGGACAGAGAGAGACAGAGCATGAATGGGGGAGGGGCAGAGAGAGAGGGAGACACAGAATCAGAAACAGGCTCCAGGCTCTGAGCCATCAGCCCAGAGCCTGACGCGGGGCTCGAACTCACGGACCGCGAGATCGTGACCTGGCTGAAGTCGGACGCTTAACCGACTGCGCCACCCAGGCGCCCCTCAATGATATTTTAATAGACTTGCATGTGACAGAGGTAGCTATACTTGTGATGAGCACAGCATAAAGTATAGAGATGGTGAAATCACTATGTTGTACACCTGCAACTAATGTAACATTACATGTCAACTATACTCAAGTAAAAATAAATTAGTTTGGGGTCTATACAAAATGAGATAGTATAAGAAGCTGTTTTTTTTTTTAACTGAACCTATATTCCACAGTTCTCCATGTCTTCCTACTCTTAAATTTCTAACCTCCAATCCTTAAAAAAACACTCTTCTGCCTTTTTGATGTCAACCACCAAACCAAACCTATTGAACTCTGTAAGGCTTCTAGATAAAGTACATTTTACTATTTACTCCAACACCAAGGTTGAGATTTTATCAGAGGACTACTGATACCTTGATCTCTGTTCTACACTAACCAGTACTTATGGAATATGAATAGCAATGGGGAAGGGAACAACAAGAGCCCAAAGAGCCAGAGACCCAAATCCTAGTGGGAAATGCAGGCTCAGGCAAGCAAGATCCTGAATCAAAGGAAAAAATAATGGAACAAACATTTGTCAGCTTTTGCCATAGAGAAAAGGAACTTTTCTTTCAGACTTATTTTATAGCCAAACTGTGTCTGAGTGGTGGGGTGTGTATGCCTGGGGCTTAAGAGGATTCCAACAGGGGTTCTATAGGTGCTATTGATATAATATAGTACCAGTGCAGGTATTAGAGTCAGGGTTCTAATACCAATTTTACCATTTATTCACTGTAAATTTAGAAAACTATTCATCAAAACCAGCTTATTTTTTTCAATAGGCAAAATAGAACTAATCATAATCTCATCGGATTGTCACGACACTCAAGTGGAATATTGAAAGTCAAATGTCAGATATGTTATCACTGTTTAATACATTTTTTGTCTTTTCTCTTCTAATAAATAATATATAGAATTACCAGGCTTATCAGTGGCTTCCGATAGCACTAGCTGTTGATTTATTGATATGCTTAGCAAAATTCAAAACGTGTTAGAGAAGTAAAGGATGCAATAGGTACACAGAATCTGGTTACAAAGAAATAGCATTTGGGATGGATTGCTACATCATCCAATAAGACTGTTCCATCTTACATGAATCCCAACTTTTGTGCATTTTGCACTTATGACTAAGGGATAAGAAAGTGGTTTAGAAACAAGAAGGGCCACTCAGCACAAATAAAGAATGCCTGTCTCCTCTCCCCACCAATTTGCTTGCACAACTCATGCTATCTCTGGTTTTTGGTTTTTGACCCTCCTTATTTAATACATCTCAGCACCTCATCCTCCCCTGTTGCAGGTAGGGAAAATAAGTTTTTGTTTAAATAACATCTTAAGTACATTGGCGTGTAAAAGTATGATTTATATAATTACAGCAGTTAGTAATTAGTGTAAATAGAGATCATGTCACAACTAGCAAACATCATTAAAGCATATACCAAGTCAAGAAAAGCCTGTGTTATTTTTTGCAAGAAAAAAAGTGTGTTAGATGAATCCCCAAATTGCCTGTTGGAACAAACTTGACATCAAACATATTGTACCTCATATCTAGGTAAAAATTATTGCACAGGAATGTTTCTTAGGAATATTTTTCTTCACAAATTTTAAATAATTTTTAAAATTCAGAAAAATAAAATGCCCCAAACATAAATTTTTCACTTTGTTTCTTCCTGTTTCCATGTGAAAGAACTGTCTATCACTTATACTGGCTCTTTGAGGGAAGTTTTGTTTATAGTCTCACCCTTCTTAGTGCCCTAATGGAAATTGACTTTTTTGTGTTTATCATTTACTACCTTATTCTGTTATTAAAAAAATGAACGAATGCCAAATTTTTCCACCTAAACTATAAGCTCTTTTGAGAATAGGAGCTTTATAGTTTTACATTCCTCATGCTCACAGCCCCACATATAATGCCTTCCAAACATCTAGTAGTTGCTGAGTCAATTAAAAAAAAGAGTAAAATGTTTATACCAGTAGTAATTATTTAAATAAGTTTAATTTGTCACCATAGATCAAATCTATATAATCAAAGGATAATTATTTTTTCAGCATTGTAGGGTATGGAAAATATTTTGTTGTACACTAGCTCTTTGTGTCTGGATACTGCCTGAGGAAATTATTTATATACATGAGGGAAAAGAAGTTAGAGACAATGTAAAGTTATAGCGTGTCATTCAGAATGCAACTGGTGGAGGTAGAAATTAAATCCAAGAACTTCAGCCACTCAATACATAAAAACCTGAATCTATTTAATTGCAGATTAACTGTACTTAAAAAAAAACAACAACATATGAGTAGCATTTATTTTAAAAAAGTAAGTCTAACTAGCTTCATGAATAATAAATACATACCTGAAAGAACACTTTTTCAAGGAAATGTATACATTTGGTTCTCATTATTCACTGCAGTTATGTTCTGTAAAGTTACTATAAACACCGAATTAACAAATACTGAATCATCGCTCCTTGAAAAAATGCAGGGTTAGATGCTTACATATAGATGGCCACACATTTTTGCATAAATAACCTTGTTTTACATGTCTTTGGCTTAAAGACACCTTATTTACATATTGTTAATTCATTAACATTGAACCCACAGTCAATGGCACTATAACTCACGCCTGAACACAGCTGGTCTAACACACATAGTTTCTCAGTAGGGCATATCATAGCCTTTTGTAATTAGGAACAGTAGATAGCACCCAACACTCTGCTTGGTCACCTTTTTAAACAGTGACATCAATAATAAAATATTAAAATATGAAATATGAAAAACATAGAATTAAATAACCCACAAAAAGTACACTTGTTTATACTGTGAGAACCAAAATAAGAAGGCAAACCACCTTCTTGTTTGATCTTAGCTGGGAAAGCATATGCTGGGTGATTCACATTTCTTACCTCTCTGTACATATGAATGGTTCTAAATTACTGTGAAAATATCGTGAGCATTGATTGATTTGAGGGTTACAAATAAATTTTAGTCAGTAGGCAAATTTGTAAATACAGAATCTATGAAAAATGAGGATCAACTGCATTGAATTTCCAAACAAGACATATTGTGCTATGCATTAAGAAAGATGAATAAAATATTATGGCTGATTTTGAAGGGTTCAAAGTCTATCTGGGAAAATGGAATATCAATAGTTAATGCCAGTGCAATGTAATTGAGTTCTTATGAGTGGAGAACCTCAAAGGAGGAAACAACTCAATCTTTAGTTTGCAGTTGACTGTCCTCCAGCATTACACATATGGAATGTAGGGTCAATTCCCACTGCATTCTTATCATTTTCAATTTATGAACTGGCTCTTCCTTGTTGATATGGAAAAAAAAATCTCAAAAAACACCACCTCATTGTTCCTCTATCTTTTTGGTGCTCAGCAAGGCAAATTAAGCCTTCATGGAAATTTGAATTTAGAAAAGGGAAACATTTCATATATTCTGTATTACATATAACCACTCTACAATTTTGCACCGAAATGGCTCAACAAACTTTACTGGAAAAAAGAAATGCCAATACCCTCTTTCTTCATGGAAGGCAGTAGTACACTACTACAATGTAATTACTTCTCTTGTCTTCTTTTAGTCTTGTCCAAATGAGGTCTATGTATTTCCATAGAGCCTAAAATTTCTCACCCTCCTCAAACTTCCAGTTGATTGTATTTCTTTGGGTAACATAGGGCTTTTTAAAAATAATTATATTTTTATGTTTCAGATCTGAGATCTAATCCTATAAGTATTAAAAGATTTTATATTTGTATATCTGGAAATCCATAATTCCTGTTTTATTTTGTGGCCTGGGGTTGTACTTTGAAAAATAAAGTGTAATTATTTTGCTATACTACTTTTTTTCCTATGACACACCTATTTAAATCCAGGATATGTTTCTTTCTTTTTTTTTTTTCAATTTTCTTAGAGAATTGTTTTTCCCTCCAACTTATCCTTTATATTTTCTACTCCATCTACAACAAAACGACACCAGCAAACTTTGTAACTATTTAAAACTGTTTGTTCATGTAAATGAGACTTGATCCTAACTATCTTTAGCAAAACTCTTACCTTTTTTTGGGAACCGCTCCTTCATTTAAACTTGCCCTTAACACCAGTGCCTTAAATGGCAAAATATGATTTCAACTCATCGCTTCCTACTAATCATGTTTAAATTTCACAGTGAATCATGGACCCCTTTGGTCTGTCCCAGTTTTAAATTGCTTATTATTATTGTGTAGATTTCCTTGTCTTACATTTTTCTATGTCTACTAAATTAGCTCTTTATTTCCACTGCTCTACTATAAAACTTCTCTGAGTTTGCATTCTCTGAATTTGGAATTAACTTTCAGCTATTATTCTAAAAAGTATTTATTTAGGTGAACGTGACATATTTACTTTCTGTATTAGAACTCTGAACCTCCAAAAGAAACTGCTATTTTACCCTTAAAGCACTTTGAATGTTACCCTCCTCCACTAGCCCAACAGTGATGTCACTTGAGCTCATTCGCTTGTTGAAATGGGATTTAGTTTTGTCAGAACCGAAGTTCTTTTAATTGATATTTACATAAAATTTCAATTCACTTTGATCTCCTATGATCACCTCTGTGGCATAGAAAGAAACTATGCACTTTGGTGAAGTTTGTTCTGTAAAATGTTATAGATTATTTAGCAGTACTCTCTCATTTCAAAAATTGAAAATTGTTCTGGGATGAGTCAACAGCAAAAATATATTAATATGTTATAGTTTTGTATCATTAGAGGAAATAGAAGCTTTTGAAATATCATCTTGTTAATCAGTTGATCTTTCCTCTCAATAATTAGGTCTTTCAATTTACTTCTAAAATTACTAGATATGGTATTTTCAGCTAATATAAAGTAAAATTCACTTAATGAAAAAAATGACATTTGAAAATAATAGATTTTTCTTTTCTTATATTAAATTCAATTCTCTCACAACTCTTGGTGGCTAATTCATTGTGACTATCATTTAAAACTTTGATCTTCTAATTTTTAATGGTTTAAAATTGAGGTAATTAGAAATTACATGATAATGATTAATTAGAATATGAACAGCACTATGCTTGAAGTACAAATAATGAGTGGGAATGTGTTGAATTTTTTTAATGTTTTGAATTATATTGGTATTTGAGAAATGCAATTATCATTTCCAATAGCAATTTCATTCATACAAAGAAGTTTTAAAACACAATTGCAGCTTGAGACCTCCAAATTTGTTCAAATATGTTAAAATCCCACTATGTCCTTTTAATTTTGATATATATAAAGTGTGAATTTGAAGCTGAGATTTTTTGTCTATTTATAAAAAGAACATTTGGGGTTACATTAAAATATGTATCTCATCTCATTTCTGAAATATATTAGACAGCAGGCTAATTCATTATGGGCCAGTTGGTTGGGACTGGTGTGGCTACTCAATGAATATTCTAAATATAACCTTAGCCCAAAGTCCTTGGTGAGAAAATAAATAATAGGAACTTTAATTTAGTTACCCTCTCACCAAATAACTTTGAGGTAAGGTTGTATTTGTAGCAGCCATATTATATATTTATGTGGAGAAATATTTTGGTAAAACTGTAATGTAAGGAATGTGGAAAGGTTTTTGGATGAATTATTAGTTATCGATGAGGATCGCTTGGGCAGAGCAGGTGGGTTGTGATGATTGTTTTGCCACTAATTCCATCTTAAAGTTTTTTTTTTTTAATTAGGCAGATTTTTATTCGTTCTGTGGTCAAGAGCAAACTCTGAGAGATCCAACTCTACAAATTGTCCAAACACCTCAATTATTTATATTCATAATTTAGAATAACTCAACTTTCTAACTTTTGCATTATTACTTTTATTATCTTCCCAACTTCAGTTAAGTTCATAAAATATAACTGGAATTCTCTGTCTTAGAAAAAAAATGTGAGACTCCAAACTCCAGATAATTTTTGTGCATAGAAAAACTAGATAATTTCTAAAATATCTATAGGGGCGCCTGGGTGGCTCAGTCAGTTGAGCGACCAACTTCAGCTCAGGTCATGATCTCATGGTTTGTGAGTTCAAGCCCTGCATGGGGTTCTTGCTGACAGCTCAGAGCCTGGAGCCTGCTTCTGATTCTGTGTCTCCCTCTTTCTCTGCCCCTCCCCACTCATGCTCTGTCTCTCTCTGTCTCAGAAATAAACATAAAAAAATTTTTTTAATTAAAATATCTGTAATACATTGCAGTAATCCATATAAACATTTACTAAAACCTGTGTAAAATATGTATATAAAAATGTGCACATAAACTTTAATTATACAGAATGAAGTAGCTATAATTTGTCCAAATATGAATCTCAAAATCAAGATTATTTTCTGAGTTGCCCAGATAACATTAAGTTTCATCCCCCATTTCAATTTGAAAATTGGCCACATTCCCCAAGTCATGTGAACATGAAGAATTTTCATGAACATAAAAACAGTGAAACACAGAATATGTACTATAGAGCAAACAGAGGAAGAAATAATAACATCACCACCTTTGACTTCTTACCTAGTGCTAGCTGAAAGAAAAGAGAAAAAAGATGTCAAATCAATGAGACTTTCTCTGATATAATCATGGTCAAGAGCAATAACAAGGCTCATTGGAAATTACTACATTTTCTTGGAAACCTAAACATTTGGATTTCTAGGGCCACCTGGGTGGCTCAGTCAGTTAAGTATCTGACTCTTGATTTCAGCTCAGGTCATGAATTCATGATTCTTGAGACAGAACCCCAAGTCAGATGCTGCACTCACAGCATGGAGCCTGCTTAGGATTCTCTCTCCCTCTCTCTCTGTCCCTTCCTACTTGTGCATATGCATGCTTTCTCTCTCAAATAAAATACATTAAAAAAAATAAACATGTGGATTTCTATATGCATTACCCTTTGAGTAATTAGAAATTTGAAGTATGTATACTAAGTGTTAAAATTTGGAGACGTGGCATGTCAAAGATAACACATGTAACACGTTGTCTGTCCAGCCCCACAGCTTTAATGAATAGAGGAAATCACGTTGATAACCTAGATAGACCGGCTTATCTCACATCCCCAAACCAAGCCATGTTTAAAAAGTGGCAATTCCTCAGAGCAGTGCTGGAAACCAAGGAGAGATCTACAGAGAAAATATAGATATCAATAGGGTCCCTGAATAATAATATCTAATGGAAAAACACAAATTATCTAATTTTATTCACAAATCAAGGAAAAAGTCTGTATAGTATAATAACCATAGGAAAAAAGTGTAGTCCATGTTTTATGACAAAATATACATTAGTCCCCAAAGTTTATGTGGCTGAGTTTTATAAAACTTTGAAAAAATAGAAAGTTCCTACATTATGTAATTTTTTCCAGAAAGACAAGGGAAGTTGCTTTTATTGTAGGGGCTTGTGAAACTTCAGATTGATGAGTCAAAACCAAATCCCTATCTCTCCATAAATACCTTCATTACCAATAAATAAAAATCTCCAGTTCATAGTTACACACCAACACTAAGGATTATCACATTTATTTGTATAAAAGAGACAAAAATTTTATATCCTATTATTTAAATTTGTTTCCCTAATTACCAGATTGAGAATCTGTTCATGTCTATTAGTGATTATTTTTTAAACATGGATAAATCATGCATACAACAATTTATACAATGTAGTTCATACATACATGTATTATATTTGTTGAGTAGTTACAAAAACATATATAGAGATGATATTCACTAAAGTCTGCATCATGACTATCTTCTGGTAGGGCTTAAGCTAGAGTGAACTTTAACTATAAGTGAGTAGATTAGATTTTTGTTCACAAATAATTACTACCTTCTTCCTGTGACACCCATGAGAAGAGTAAATTCAGCCACCCTATTGATTTGGAGATGGTCCATGTGATTTGTTTTGAGCAGTAAAATATGGATGGAAGTGAAGATATATTAACTCTGAGGAGAAATCACATATTTCCACTCACCTCTCTAGGAAACTTCCATTTCCTCCATGAAAAGTAAATGTTCCCTGTATCTGCTGTCCTCAACCAAAGTCCAAAATTGGTACAGGTGAAATTACCTGAACTCAGTGGCAGTCTTTTATCAGAGCTGACCAAGCCATTCCTTAAACACATGAGTAAGAAACTCTATTATATGAAATAGTCCTGCAAATCAATAGGAAAAAAAAATGACAAAGGGAAAAACCAAATACATCACAGAAGACAAAATACAAATGAGGACCATAAGAAAGTTGCTCAAATTTGTTAGGAAAATATAGGGAAAAAAATCAAGGGAGTTATAATTAAAATATCAAATAAAACAGCACTTTCCTCTTACCAGGTTGGTAAAATTAATAGCTTGATCATATATAGTGTTAGTGAGCGTATGGGGAATTGAGCATCATATATCTTTGTTGGAAATGTTAATTATTATAGCATTATTGAACACAAATTGACAGTACCTGTTAATTTAAAAAATATACAAATACAGAGCCCCAGAATTTCAACTTCTACAGATCTATCATAGAAAAATATTGTGCATGGGGTGCCTGGGTGACTCAGTTTGTTGTGTCCAACTCTTGATTTTGGCTCAGGTCATGACCTCACAGTTATGGGATTGAGCCTCACATCAGGTTCCACATTCACATTGCAGAGCCTGCTTGGAATTCTCTTCCTCCCTCTGTCTCTGACCCTTCCCTGCTCTCCCTCTCTTTTTCTCTCCCTCTCAAAATAAATAAGCTTAAAAAAAAAAGAAGTGGAAAACTATTGTGCACATACATGAACGGTCATGCAAAACTCTTTTTATTGTATCAGTATTGGTGAGAAGATAAATATACCTTCCTGTCCCATTGTTAAATAATATCAAGAACAGGCAAAAGAACTTAGATATACGCTCCAGGAAGATAAGACTAATAATCAATTATAATACAGGCTAACTCATCAAGAGTAACAGATTTCTTGTCAAAATTTGCTTCCAGAACCTCACCTGTCTGTTCCCACCAATTTGAAAGTGTTATGTTATAAATTCTGCTCAATCCCACTCAGTTCTTTACCATGTAAGAATTTCTTAAAAAGTCACCCTGCCCAAATCTTAAAATCCTGATTCCCTTTTCCAAGACATCCCTAAGACCATGTCAACTTGATATTCTCTCTTATCGAAGTCAATCTAATCAACCTACCGTTGCCTGGTTACAGATTTTCCTGGTGGTCTTTTAAGAGTTGAAGGCCAATGTTTGAAATAGCAGTAGCAAAATATACAAAATAGCAGAAAAGAGCACAGTTTTGGAGTTAGATTTACTGAAGTTGAATCCTGAAACCACACCTTACTCGCAGTGTGACCTTGTTTTCTCTCTCTGGTCCTTGCCTGTAAAGTAGGGACAATAACAGAAATTACTTATTGAGTTTTTGTGAAAAATAAATTACATAATTTATTTAGACCACTTATGGTAAGGGTACAGAGTAAAGCCTCAGATAGTGTTAGATATAAACAACAATAAATAAATAAATGACCTAAATCCCTTTCAAATTGAAGAATAACTAAAAAATCTACAATACATTCTTGGTATGTACAGTTTAAAAGAAAGAGATTAATAATTGAAGAAAATCAAATTGTGACACAAAACATATTATGTTAATACTTAAAATTACAAGTATATGTTTTACACTTAATCAGTATACAAAATCGTTTTTGGAGGAGGTCATCAAACCAAAAACTGTGTTCATTTCTGAGGGAAAAGAATTGGATTTCAGATTATTGAAAGGGATTATATCCTTTTTTCCCCAAAAGGCATGTTCACGTATTAGTGGTTTTTCTTACAAAGGAAATATTTTCATTGATGATTTTCTTAATGAGAAATTGTACATATAGCATATGGAATTGTAAAAATGTATATAAAATACCTACTTTTTAAATCCAAAACTTCCAGGTAATTTATAAATGAATATATGAATTACTTTCAAATACTGCTTTATTTATAATTTTTGAATAGTCATTTCAGGAAAGAGACTAAGCAGATGTTTTTACTGAAGCATAAGCAACTTTGAGTCATGAAGTGAAGAGTAATTCCTTAACCAATGAAAATGTCAAGAAGAGTTTAGGTACACAAATATCATCCTGCCCAGATGGTTAGATTGAATATTGCTTCATTTAATTTTTGGCAAATTGATCCATTTTGCTTTAGTGAATACATTTCTAGAAATCATAGGATATTTTACATTATCTTACAAGGGAATATTTTCCTCAATAAAAACCAAGCAGCATATTTTATCTGGTCTTTACTCAGAACAAAAAAAAAAAAAAAAAAAAAAGAAAGAAATTTCAGTCATCGAGCTTTAAGGATTATAACAGAACTCTCTTTTATAGAACTTTTATAAGCATCAACCAAATATAGTCTAACACCATGGTGTGGATAACAGCTATCCCCAAAGGCAGTTAATAGATTTCTGTACAATTTTGTTTTTAAAAATGATTATTTATTGCTTTAGAGTTTACGAATCTTATTCAGAAGTTTGTGTGATTTTTAATACAGGTAGTGCCATTAAAACACTTTACAAAGACAGATGGATTAAAGAAAAACAATACTGATCAGGGAACATTAAGTACTATATTTGATTCCTCTAATTACTAGCTCTAATATGTGGTTAATACTCTTTCCAGTTGTATTGAGATACACTTGACACATAAGATTATAATAATTTAAGGAGTACAACATAATGATTTAGTTATGTATGCATTGTGAAACGATCAACACAATAACTATAGTTACCATGCTGTACATGGCATCTCCAAGACTTATAGCTGGAAGTTTGTTCCTTTTGACCTTCACCCATGTCTCCCACAGGCCACCCTTCCAACTCTGACAACTACCAACTACCAATCTGTTTTCTGTTTTTATGAGTTCAGATTCTACAAATAAGTGTGATCATACAGAATTTATCTTTCTTTGTTTGACTTACTTCACTTAACGTAATGCTCTTGAGGTTCGTCCATGTCAAAAATGGCAGGATTTCCTTCTTTTTATGCCTGAATAATAATTAATAATAACAACAACAACAACAACAACAACAACAACACCTTTATCCATTCATCCATTGACGAATATTTACGTTGTTTCTATGTCTTGGCTATGTTACTACTAAGTAACATAGTAGTATAGATATCTCTTCAAGATAGTGACTTTGTTTCTTTCATATATACATGAAAGAATATATATATATATATATATATATATATATATATATATATATATATATATATACACCCAGAAATAGAATTGCTAGAGCATATGGTAGTTCTATTTTTAAATTTTTTTTTTTAAATTTTTTTTTTTCAACGTTTATTTATTTTTGGGACAGAGAGAGACAGAGCATGAACGGGGGAGGGGCAGAGAGAGAGGGAGACACAGAATCGGAAACAGGCTCCAGGCTCCGAGCCATCAGCCCAGAGCCTGACGTGGGGCTCGAACTCACTGACCGCGAGATCGTGACCTGGCTGAAGTCGGACGCTTAACCGACTGCGCCACCCAGGCGCCCCTAGTTCTATTTTTAAATTTTTGAGGAACTTTCATAGTGTCTTCCATAATGACCATAACAATTAACACTCCTACAAAAGGTACACAAATGTTTACTTTTCTCCATATCCTTGCCAGCACTTTTGTTATCTCTTCTTTTTGATAATAGCCATTCCAACAGGTGTTAAGTGACATCTCATTGTACTTTTGATTTGAATTTCCTTCATAATTAGTGATGTTGAGCATCTTTTTATGCCCTTATTGTCCATTTGTATGTCCTCTTTGGGAAAATGGCTACTCAGATCCTCTATTTTTTAATCAGATGCTTTTTTGTTATTAAGTTATGTAAGCTTTTTATAAATTTTGGGTGTTAATTCCTTATCATATATATGATTTGCAAATATTTTCTTCCGTTCTGTAGGTTGCCTTTTCTTTTTGTTGATGGTTTCCCTTGTTGTACAGAATCTTTTAAGTGTGATGCAAACCCACCGGTTTATTTTGGCTTTTGATGTCTTTGCTTTTGGTGTTAAATCCAAAAAATCATTGACGTAACCAATGTCAAGGAGCTAACCCCTCTGTTTTCTTCTAGGAGTCTTATGGTTTAGGTCTTTCATTCAAGTCATTAAAAAAATTTTTTTTAATCTTTATTTATTTTTGAGAGAGAGAGCATGAGTGGGGTGTGGGTGTAGGGGGGGCAGAGAGAGAGGGAGACACAGAATCAGAAGCAGGCTCCAGGCTTTGAGCTGTCAGCACAAAGCCTGATGTGGGGCTCGAACCCATGGACTGAAAGATCATGACTTGAACCAAAGTTGCCACTTACCGAATGAGCCATCCAGGTACCCCATCAAGTATTTAATCCATTTTGAATTAATTTTGGGTATGGTGTAAGATAGTGGTCCAGTTTCATTCCTTGGCATGTGACTGTCCAACTTTCTTACCACCATTTTTTGAAGGTACAATCATTTCCTCATTGTATATGCTTGGATCTTTGTCATCTATTAATTGACTATATATTCACAGGTTTATTTCTGACCTCTCTGTTCTGTTCCATTGATCTCCTGATTCACAGGAGAGCACAGTGCTCTCTATCCTATATCTCTAATCCATTGTATACCTTTATGCCAATACCATACTGTTTTTATAACTATTGCATTGTGATACAATTTGAAACCAGAAAGTGTGATGCCTCTGGTTTGTTCTTTCTTAAGATTGCTTTGGTTATTTGAGGTCTTTTGTGGCTCCATACAAATTTTAGAATTGTTTGTCCATTTCTGTGAAAAATGCTATTGGAATTTTGATAGAGATTGCTTGGGTAGTATAGACATTTTAATTCTTCCAGTACATGAACATCAAATATTTTTCCATTTATAGGTGTCTTCTTCAATTTCTGTTATTGGTATCTTATAATTTTTTAGTGTAGAAATCTTTCACCTCTTCAGTTAAATTTATTCCTATTTATTTTTTTAAGAAATGATAAATGGAATTACTTTAATTTCTCCTTCTGATAGTTTGCTATTAGTGTATACAAACATATTTTTTGTGTGTTGACTTTGTATCCCACAATTTACTGAAATAATTTATTAGTTTTAAAGTTCTTAGGGTTTTTTATATATGATAATATTAAATTATTCTTAAACAGAGACAATTTTGCTTCTTCCTTTACAATTTGGACATCTTTTATTCCTATTTATTGCCTAATTGTTCTGATTGGGATTTCTAACACTATGTTGAATAAAAGTGGCAAGAGGGGCATTATCTTGCTCCTGTTCTTAAAGAAAAAAACTTTCAACTTTTCACCATTGAATATATTAGCTGTGGGCTTGTCATACATAGCCTTTATCATGTTGACATAAGTTCCCTCTATACCCAGTTTATTGAGAGTTTATATCGTGAGTGGATATTTAATTTTTGTCAATTTTTTTGCATCTATGAAGATAATCATGTATTTTTAACCTTTGTTATGTTGATGTGGTGCATCACATTGATTTGTATTTCTTGAACCTTGCTTGTATCCCTACAATTATTCCCACTTAACACTTGATCCTTTTGATGTATTATTGAATTCAGTATGTTAATATTTTATTTAGGATTTTTGCATCTATGTTCATCAGTGATATTGGCATGCAAGTTTTTTTTTTTCTTCTAATGTCTTTGTCTGGTTTTGGTAGGAGAATAAGGCTGTTCAGTTGATAGTGTTCTCTCCCATTTAAAAAAAAAAATTTAAGATTATTTTAATGTTTATTTATTTTGAGAGAGAGAGAGAAAGAGAGAGACAGAGAGCATTAGTAGGAGAGGGTCAGAAAGAGGGAGAGAGAGAATTCCTAGCAGGCTCCATGCTATCAGCATAGAGCCTAATGTGGGGCTCTGTATCACAAACCATAGGATCCTGACCTGAGCTGAAACCCAGTCGAAGGCTTAACCGGCTGAGCCATCCAGGCACACCCTTCCTCTTCTATTTTTTGGAAGAGTTTGAGAAGAATTGTTGTTAATTCTTTAAATGTTTTAAATCACCAGGGAAGCCATCTAGTTCTGGCCTTTTCTTTGTTGGAGGACTTTTATTAGAGAATCAATCTTAGTAGTAATTGTTCTGTTTAGACTTTCTATTTCATGATTCAGATTTAGTGGGTTTATGTTTTTAGGAATTTATCTATTCTTGGTTGTCCAATTGTTGGCATATAATTGTTAATATTAGACTGTTATGATTATTTTATTTGTGTGGTAACAATTGTACTGTCTCCTCTTTCATTTCTAATTTTATTTATTTGAGTCCTCTCTTTTTTCCTGGTGAGGCTAACTAAATGTTTGTCAATTTTATGTTTTCGAAAACCCAGTTGCTAGTTATATTGATCTCTTCTATTGTCTTTTTAGCTTCAATTTAATTTATTTCTTCTCTATTTTTTATTATTTCTTTCTTCTACTAATTTTGGGCTTTTTTATTTTTCCTTTTCTATTTCCATGAGGTATAATGTTAGGTTATTTGAACTCTTTCTTTTTTCTTAATGTAGGTATTTATCAATATAAACTTCCCTATTAAAACTGCTTTTGCTGCATCCTATCAATTTTGGTATGTTGTGTTTCCATTTTTTATTTTTCTCCAGATTATTTTTATTGCTCTTGATTTTTTATTTCACTCATTTATTTTATTGTTTAGTAGCATGTTGTTTGATCTCTACATTTTGTGAATTGTCCAGTTTTCTTCATGTAATTGATGTCTAACTTCATAAAATTTGGTTGGAAAAGATGCTTGATGTGATTTCAACCTTCTTAAGTTTATTTATGTATTTTTTTTTTAATTTTTTAAATGTTTTTGGTTTTTATTTTTGAGAGAGAGAGAGTGAGTGGGGGGTGGGGGCAGAGAGAGAGGGAAGACACAGAATCCGAAGCAGGCTCCAGGCTCTGAGCTGTGAGCATAGAGCCCGACATGGAGCTCAGACTCACAAACCGTGAGATCATGAACTGAGCCAAAGTTGGACACTTAACTGACTGAGCCATGCAGGCACCTATCTTCTTAAATTTATTAACACTTGTTTTGTAGCCCAACTATGATCTATCTTGGAGAATGTTATATGGACACCTGGAGAAGAATATGTATCCTGTTGCTATTGGGTGGGATGTTTGGTAAATACCTGTAAAATTAACCTGGTCTATTGTATAATTTAAGCACTTCATTTATTTTCTATCTGGATAATCTGTCCATTGTTCAAATGGGGTATTGTATTGCTGTATGTTTCTCCCTTCAGATCTGTTCATATTTGCTTTATATATTTAGGTGCACCTATGTGGAGGTGAATAAATATTTAGCAATTGTTATAGATTCTTGTTTTGATGTCTTTATCATTATACAATAACCTTCTTTGTCTCTTATTACATTCTTTGGCTTAATTCTATTTTGTCTGATATAAGTATAGCTTTCCCTTTCTGTTGTTGTTGTTGTTGTTGTTATTGTTGTTGTTGCTTCCATTTGCAGAAAACATCTTTTTCTAACCCTTCACTTTCACTCTGTTTATGTCCTTGAAGTTGAAGTGAGTCTCTTATGGGCAGCATATAGTTTGGTGGGCTTCTCCTTCTCCTTCTCCTTCTCCTTCTCCTTCTTCTTCTTATCTATTTAGCCACTCTGGATCTTTTGATTGAAGAATTTAGTCTATTTACATTTAAAGTAATTTTTCATAGATGCATACTGTTTGCAGTTTGTTAATTATTTTCTATATATTTTATAATTCCTATGTTTCTTTCTTCTTATCTGGCTCTCTTCCTTTGTGACTTGATTTTCTGTAGTGATATGCTTGGATTCTTTTCTTTTTATCTTTTGTGTATTTATTATAGAATTTTGCTTTTTGGTTACAATAAGGCTTATATAAAGCATCTATAAGAGTCTATTTTTAAGCTGTCTACTTTCACCTAATCCATAGTAGTTTATGAGATAGTTTCTAGATATCTTTTAGAAAGAACTATTCCATGTGTAGCTGTAGAATTGGTGTGTCCATAGGAGGCAGTAAATTCAGAAGTCTCCTCTGTCACCATCTTGGACCAGACTTCTTTGTGAGTAATGATTTTGTTGCTGTGAATTTCACTTTCATTTTGATACAAGCTTTAGTCCTCCTTCTCCTTTTATTTCCACAAGCATGTAATGAAGTTTATGATGTACTAAATTCTAGGTGCTAGGTTCTGAAGATGCAAAACTGTAAGACTAGGTGTCTACTCCCCATCTTAGCCCTGAGACAAATACCACTCTAAAAGATAATTTTCAAATATAATCAAAATACTATGGGTGGCTAGAGAAGGAAAAGATCTGGAATATCTGGGAAAGTTTTCACAGCAATCTTCAATTTAACTAGATACATAGGATGGGTAGTGTGCCAGGCATAATAATTTGAAAGGAAATGATGCTTCAGAAATAAGAAAGCACATGCACAAAAGCATGAGGCTGAGAAAGGTGATGATGGGGAATTTACAATATAGACTAAATTAGGATTGAGGCAATGACTGAAGATGAGGTTGAAGAGGCAGATTACAACTAGAGTAGGATGGATTTTATGCACTAAGCAAGTAGCTTGAACTTGGGAACAAACAAGTCACTAAAAACCTATGGGAAAGTCACATGATATTTTATCTTCTTAAGGAATATCCTAAACAGTCTGGATGAATGTAAATGAGACCAAATGCAGACAGATTGCAAAGAAACCAAGAGGTACGAAATAGGCCTATGGGATACAGAGTTATTCATATGTCTAAAATCTGAATATAAGAGTAGCATTACATATGGATTTTAGACATTTTGAAAAATAGAGAAAAACATAAGAAATAAAATAGATATATGGTCAATCTCACAACATAGAAATTGGTGGTTAACATTTCAATATATTAATTTCTAGTTTGTTTTCTATATATACATATATAGTTTAAACCAAAATTCATGACATCAATGTGAAATGCTAAACAGTTTTCTGAACGACCAAATAATAGACAGACGTCATTTATGTAATATATCATCAGTTACTACCACTATTAGAAATGTAGAGTTTTTAACATTTAAAAAAGCATTGTGATAGGGGTGCCTGGGTGGCGCAGTCGGTTAAGCGTCCGACTTCAGCCAGGTCACGATCTCGCGGTCCGTGAGTTCGAGCCCCGCATCAGGCTCTGGGCTGATGGCTCAGAGCCTGGAGCCTGTTTCCGATTCTGTGTCTCCCTCTCTGCCCCTCCCCCGTTCATGCTCTGTCTCTCTCTGTCCCAAAAATAAATAAACGTTGAAAAAAAAAAAAGCATTGTGATAAATATGCTTGTGCCTACATATTTGTGCCCTTGTCTGTTTACTTAGAAAAAGCTATCAGGTAGAATTTCTAGGCAAGATATAATATACATTTTAAGGTTTTTAAAAGTATCTATTCAAAATTCACTTTAAGAAAGCAATTGATATTCCTACTAGCAGTGTCTTTTCTCTGAAGCTTTTAAAACAATGAGTATTCCTATTTTTTTCTGACAATAGGCAAATATGGAATCTCACTGTTTAATTTGCATTCCTTTGATTACTTATGAAGTTAAATCCTTTCATGTTTATTGTAACTTGCCTGTTCTGTCAATTTTTCTATTGGGGTGTTTGTAGTTTTATGTTTGATTTAAAAAAGGCTCAAGGACCTATCTGTTTAGGCAAAATACAGCATAACAATTGGAATTAGTTATTCATCCATAGAGAGCTGTGAAGGCATCTCAAAAATTCAAAATGTGTGAAAAACAAGAACACAGCAAGGCTTCAGGTAAACAGAAATCTGTTGCAAACATTTGGTAGAAAAGTCATATTAAGGCAAACTTACTAACTGCAAGCAATGATGCTGTTAAGGCAGTAGAATTGGCTATTATCAAGGTTCCAGAAGAATGATGCAATGGAATAGACAGACTTTGTCCCTGTGAATTCAAAGAAATCCCATTGAGTTTTAGAGAAGAAGGCTACACTCAGGTGGGTACGGCTACTAGTTAGCAATCTCAGTTATTTTTAAATATTGCAGAGGTGCCTATGTGGCTCAGTCAGTTTAGCATCTGGCTCTTGATTTCAGTTCAGGCTCTGTGCTGACAGTGTGGCGCCTGCTTGGGATTCTCTGTCTCTGTCTCTGTCTCTGTCTCTCTTTGCCCCTCCTCTGCTTATGGTCGGTCTCTCTCTCAAAATAAATAAACATTTTTGAAAACTTGTAGAGGTGCCCGGGTGGCTTAGTTAAGCGTCTGACTCTTGATTTCAGCTCAGGCCATGATCTCACCATTTGTGAGATCGAGGGCTGTGTTGGGCAGTGCACTGACAGCATGGAGCCTGCTTGGGATTCTCTCTCTCCTTCCCTTTGCCTCTCCCCTATTCATTATCCCTCTCTCTCTCTCTCAAAAATGAATAAACTTAAGAAAAAAAAATTAATTGTATGTGAGAGGAAAAAATGCCAAATTACAATCCCATTGAAAACTAGTAGTAATAATCAGCAACCTATTAAATTTCAAAGAAGATAGAAGAAAGCTAGTCAAGGAGAAATTGTGTAAGATACATCCAATCTGAATATCAGTCCTTTGAAATATAGGCACCCTGCTCCACAAAAAGTGAACAAACTGTCCTGAAATTTGCAGGAACATTTTTCCTCACATTATTAGGAAAATACAATAAAATGGACTCACTTGTATAACCACCATCATAATCAAGATTGAAAATATTTTTTAATCACACCAAAAGCCCCCTTATTTCTCTGTTTTCTCTCACTATGGGTAAATTGCCTTTTTCTAAAATTTCATACAAATGGAATTACAAAGGATTATTTTTTATACCTGCTTTTACTCAATACAATGCTTTTTAAGATTCATCCATGTTTGGGAATACATCAGTAGTATGCAGCAGTAGTATTCTTTTTTTATTGGCATATAGTATACCATGTGGATATACCACAGAGTACTTGTTCATTAATCTGTTGTTAAGCGTATGGGTTGTCTGTAGTTTGGGGCTATTATGCATAAATTTGCTATATACAAGTTGGTGTCTACAAATATTAGTGTGGATAGATGTTTTTATTATTCTCAGGTATTACCTAGGAGTGGAATGGCTAGGTCCTGTGTTATATGTATAGGTTTCACTTTTCAAAACAATATTCTAGCCTTCCCAACAACAACAAAAAATGCTAGTTTACAGAGTGACTGTGCCATTTTCCAGTCCCATCAGAAATGTATGAGAATTTCAGTTCCTCTAGACCCTTGCTAATATTCTGTATGGCTAGTCTTTTTAATTACAGCCATTCTAATGGATGATAGTAGTATTTCATTGTGACTTCAATTTACATTTCCCTGATGATTAATGGTGTTGAAAATCTTTGCTATGTGAATTGGTCATTTCTACATCTCTTTGCTTAATATTTTCTAAACCATTTGCCTACTTCTTTATTTTGTTTGTTTGTTATTGTGACATAAGAGTTCTTTATAAAACATGGAAAAAAGTCTTTCATCAGATATACATATTGCAAATATTTTCTCTCAGTTTGCGGCTTGCTTCTATTTGTTGGTGTTACTGTTTTTTCATTTTTGTATTGGTATCTTTCACAGAGGAAATTTAGTTTTGATAACCTCCATTTTATCAATCTTCTTCTTTTATATTTTTTGCTTTTTTGTTTAATCTAAGAAAACTTCTACCTATGTAGGAGTTTGATAGTTTTATATATTTACTTGTAGATCTACAATCATTTTTGAATCATTTTTGACATATGGTGTTAAGGTTCAGTATTTGTTTTTATTTTTACTTTTGCAATATCCAGAGCTTTGAGCACAATATTTTAAAGACTATCATCATTTTTCCCATTGAATTAGCTGGAGCCGTAATATTGCCTTTTTCAAAATTAAATTGATCAGTTACATGTAAGTCTATTTCTGAAATCTCTATTTAATTGATATATACCCTTATGCTAATACCACACTGTCTTAATTATTATAGCCTTATAATAATAATAAAGTTAAGTAACAAAAATCTTTCAACTTTGTTCTTTCATTTTAAATTGTTGAACTATTTCAGGTCTTTCACATTTCTATATAAATTTTAGGATCTTGTCAATTTCTTGAGGGGGGAGATAAAAAGTGACTGTTGGGTGTTAGATCACTGAATTTATACACAAATTGGGTCAATAATCTTATTAACAATTTAAGGTTTTAATTTAGAAACTTAGCAAAGTGCTTCACTTACTTTGTTGTCTTTAATTGCCTCAAGCAATATTTTGTTATTTTATACACAAATTTTGTTAAGTTCATCCCTTAATATTTAATAGTTTTTTAAATTATATTTTCAAATTGTTACTTATAATATATAGAAGTAAAATTGGATTTTTCTTCCTAAACTTCCTTACAGTGCGGAAAGTGCCTATAGAAACATAGCCCAGATTATCATTGTACTCACCTCTTTGGTATTCCTTTTCCCAGGGATAACAACAATGGGCTGACTATTGACAAATGTAAAGACAATTGTTTTATCATTTCTCCAGTGTGCAGAACACTGCCTATTTTTAAGAAATGGTACATTCCTATTTTTATGTACAGAAATTCAGAAGTAGAGAAATTAGAAGAGGAAAGTACTTTCAGGTGTGAAAACATAAAAACTTTGCTTGAGCTGGGGCTTACTGGGTGCACAGTTCTTGATGGCAGGTGCAGACACTTGGTACTAGGGATTACAGCTCCATATGCCCCCTAGGGAGGCATCTAAGGCTCCGGTACAATTTTCCCAAGCCTATTGGATATACACTTGAAATTGTGCCAAAATTCAAGGGTTTAGAAAGGGAAGGCATGGAGTTGGAAGGCTTCATTTAGCATCATTAAACCTTGATTATACTTGGTACTGTTAGTCTGTTTCACTAAAGGATTTTTAAAGTAGAAGCAGTCAACTTTCAAGGACAAAAATACAGCTGTTCAATCGACTGATGAAGAATGCAATTGTTTTCTAAAGGAGAACAGTGAATGGCTATTTATTATTGTAATTTTTTAAACTAGGCTTCACGTTTAGCATGGAGCCCAAGGCAAGCTTGAACTCACAACACTGAGATCAAGACCTGAGCTGAGATCAAGAGTCAGATGCTTAACTGACTGAGCCACTCAAGCGTCCCTATTTATTATGTTTGAGCAAGCAAATAATTATGTTCTCCTTCAGAAAATAGAAAGCTTTGCTGAATGATGTCGCAGATGCTAAAATGCTCTGTTTGCCAGTGTGACAGGCATCCCCATATGAGTGGGTGGGTAGGGAGAGAAATGAAAGCAACAAGGGGAGTGAGGTTAAGTACCCATTTAGCCTCTCCTCTGACTATGGATCCAATGCTCCTTCTCAGAGAAATGCATTCCACATTGGAAAGGAGTATACTGCAAAGATGGAAAAGAGAAATGATAAGCCAGTTATGTTCATGATATAGGCCTTTGTGCTAAAGTTGTCTAATTAAGAAAACAGACAGGAGAAAATATTTAAAATATATAAAAAACTCATGCCAAAGAATTTTGAATGAGAATCAACAGAAGAAAATGCAAATTTGATACAGAAATTCGCTAAAGTCATAAGATTTATTAAAGTTGAAGACAGAGCAGTAAAAATACTTGTCATACATGTTGACAGGAAAGATTTACCAGGTACATTGGAAAAGAAAAGCATGCTGAGCTTTTTAAAATTGGTGCATTACCTGTGGTTCACACACACTAGAATTAATTGTCTTGAATATTAGTTATAGATGATGAGTATCAACCCCGTGCAGAGTCCTTCAGACTCTCCCTTCTGGAACAGCAGGAGAAATTCAAGCAAGCTGCAGCTTATGTGCCTGACACGGAAGGTACAGAATGTGGGCCTGACACTGAAGGGACAAGATTGTGTGCTAGACACTGCTGGTACAGAGTTGTGGGCCTGACACTGAAGGTATGAGGTTAGGCACTATCAATAGACTTCTGTTACAGTTGATTACCTTTCCTATTTCAACATTTAAATGGAAGATAAGATTGGCTAAATGGTAAGTATCTCATTCTCTCTACTCATGTTGAGACTGCAGAAGGCAGTATGCTGCTGAAGGGAAAATTCAGCATGGAAGGAAGTGCAGACTGTAAAAAGGTTTTTGTAAAGACGACAGAGTAGAAGTTAAAGGAAGAAAGAAGTGGACACAATTCGTATATTAGTGGCAATTAGGAAAGAAGGATGTCATGAGGTGGATCTTTAAAACTAATCTAAGAGGAAGAGGGAAATCAAAACTAAAACCAGGTGTCTTAAAATCTTGCTAAAGTTTGGGTTTAAAGAAAATGCATGAGCCTGAGAGAAAAATTGCAGAGAGTGGGTGGGAGAGGGGATAAGGCAATTCTAACTCTGAATGTGATAGCACATAGACTTTAGACCTAGTTACTTTAATAGAAAAAAAACTATACTCACAAAGAAAAAATATTTAAGGAGGAAAGCGAGAATATGCTAATTACACTTTGAGAATAAATACTCTGAGCAGCATATACATGCAATAAAATGCCTAGAGAGAAACGTTCCAGAAATAAATAAATTAATTAACTTACAAAACAGAACAGAATATAAAAGGTAAAGGGAAACAAACTTTTGGCATACAGTTATCCAGGTTTAAGTAATTGATATTCAATTTCTGTAGAAACTTTGTTGGACTGGCTCATGGGAGTTAGATTGTAAATATGTATAATATGTAAATAACTTTTAATATACTTGAAGGATTTAAAAAGAGGGATAATAGATATGAAAGTGCTCTACAATGAATAACATTACAAACACTGGGAATGTTGAAAGGAATACCCAAAGAACATTTCCAATTCTTGTCTCATATCTGCTTATATGTATTTAATTTCCTGCATAGGGTCACTTACAAAATATAAACCCTTCCTTATTGAATTTATTTTCTTTCAACTTATCTTCTTTCAAGGCATTGCCTCTCAGAATTTCTATATAGTGGAGATTCATTTGTCTGCTTTTCTATGCTTATTGTTTTTGTCATCCATTTTAGGCACAGAGATCTCAAAGGCAGGAAACATAACCATTTACATTTTCTGGTCCGGAAAAAAGTAAATATTACATGATAATGCTTTTCAGAGATTAATTCACTAGGCGATATTTCAAACAATTCCATTTTGGAAAATAAATTCAATTTCACTTTCTTACATACAGCTTGTATCTTCTACTAAAATTCATGGTAAAACTGGGTAAGTCTTTTTAATACATAGTCAACTCTCAATTACTAGGCAAACTGTGTTTGCAAATACTGAATGTTCTTCCAAAAATGTCATTTTCATATTTCAAGAATCTTGGTTCCCAGTCACATACTAACTATGAATCCAGCATTTATAGCTTTTAAAAATGCCAACCTATATCATCATTGTATAACCATCAAACTCCATTTTTGGTTTCGCTTTGATTAAATTTTGCCAGAACTACTTCTCACAAATTTTCTTCAGTCAGTCTGAAGTACTTCCTCACTTCTGCATGCTAACATTTAATATCAAGTCTTTACTTTGTGCCAGATCCACTTCCCGGAATAGCGCCCTAATGCAATATTTCTGTGTCAGTGATAATCCAAATTTGCAACAGGATAGGAAGCAACTTATATTTTTATTTTGGAATAATAATAATAATAATAATAATAATAATAATAATAAATTTCAAGGTGATTTTAAATATACATTAGCAATTAAGTTTCCAAGGAAGGATGAGAGAAGGGGGAATATTGTGAAATGGAACCTGAGAATAATAAACCAATCACCATGTTTTACCATTAAACTTCCTAAGAATTTCTCTTTTCTCCTATATCTCTAGATATCCATGTCCACTCTCTCAGTTCAGACCATCATCAACCCTTGCCTGGATTTAGAAGACCAAGATTTATAAGCCAAGGATTTATAAAAACTTATTACTACCTAATTTTCCAATTTTAGTGTCCCTGCAACTTGTTTTCCATGTTTTTCAAGAAAAACAATGTTTCTAAAATGTAATCTTATCATGTTATCTCCCTACTTTAAAAACTCTTCACAGTGGCTGATTATCTTCAAGATAATTACGATTTGTCACCAGTGCAACCAAAAGTCTTCCACTATCTGGTCCCCAGTCACTGCTTCATTTCTTCAGCAAATTTTAAGCTCCAATCTCTTGAATGTATTGGCAGGTATATGAGTGAACCATGTATTATCTCCAGTTCTATTTTATTTAGGAAGGGTATTAATTAGGACAAAAATGTTTTGTAATTCTGATAAGCTTCACTTTGTTTTTCACTTCTTTTATGACTTCAAAATTACTTTGAAAAGACACAGTGGTAAATTGGTAGCTATGGAATAGCTTTTTAAAAATATAATTAACTAATTAATATGACTTACTCAATATAATTGTTTGTAGAGGCAGAAATTTTACTCTAAACCTGAGCACTTCCTAATGTCCTTAAGTTTATTCTCCTTTTTATTTTTAATTTTTTTAACTTAAAAATTTTTTTAATGTTTATTTATTTTTGAGAGAAACAGACAGAGAAAGAGCACAAGCAGGTAAGGACAGAGAGAGAGAGGGAGACTTAGCATCCAAAGTAGGGTCCAGGCTCTGAGCTGTCAACAGAGTCCAATGCGGGGCTCAAACTCACGAGTCATGAGATCATGATCTGAGCGGAAGTCGGACGCTCAGCTGACTGAGCCACCCAGATGCCCCTCTCCTCCTTCTTTTTCAATTGTGATAAAAACAAATGAGATTTACCTTTTTAACATATTTTCTTTTTTTCACAGTTTTACTGAGATACGATTGATATATATATATTACTGTATAAGTCTCAGGTGTACAGCATAAAGGTTTGACTTACCTATATTGTGAATTGATTACAATAATTTTAGTTAACATACATCATCTTATGCAGTTACAATAAAAGAAATGGGAAAAAAGAGAAAAGAAATCTCCTTCTAATAAGAACTCTTAGGATTTAGTCTCATAATAACTTTCATATATATCATAATAACTTTCATATATATCACATATGCTACATATACATATTATATAGCATATAGCAGTAGTAACTATAGTCATCATTTTGTATATTACATCTCTAGTACATATTTATTTAACAAAATTTTAAGTATTACATTAAGTATTACATTAGTATTGTATACGTATATGTATAAGTAATACATTAAGTATTAATACAGTGTTATTAACTAGTAAACAAAACAGTATTAACTATAGGCACAGTGTTGTATAGCAGATTTCTAGAATTTATTCATTTTGCATAACTGAAATTTTATGCCCATTAAATAGCATCTTCCCATTTTTTTGTAATCCTAGCCCTGGTCATCACCATTTTACTTTGTTTCTCAGTTGTACTATTTTAAATACCTCAAATAAGTAGAATTATATAGTATTTGTTCTTCTGTGACTGACTTACTACACTTTGCATAATGTTCTTAAGGTTCATCCATGGTGTCACGTATGGCAGGATTTTCTTCTTTTTTAAGACTCAGTAATACCCAATCATATGTACATATCACATTTTCTTTATTCAACTGTTGATGTACATTTAGGTTGTCTTTACATCTTTACTATTGTGAATAATGATGCAATGAACATGAGGATGGACATATTTCTTTGAGATCCTAATTTCAACTCTTTTACATAAATACCTAAAAGTGAGATTGCTGAATCATATAGTAGTTCTATTTTTAATCTTTTGAAGAAACTCCACATTGTTTTCTATAGCACCCGCACCATTTTACGTTTCCACCAACAGTGTACAAGGGTTCCAATTTCTCCACATTCTCACCAAGAATTTTTTTTTTTTTAAATAATAGCTACCCTAACAGATGGAAGGTGACATCACATTGTGATTTTGATTTGCATTTCCCTGTTGGTTAATTATGTGGAAAATCTTTTCATATGTCTGTATGTCTTCTTTGGAGAGATGTCTGTTCAAGTCCATTTCACATTTTTTTCACAGCTATTTTTTGTTTGTTTGTTTTGGTTTGGCTTTTTGCTATTGAGTTTAGGAGTTCCTTACATATTTTGGATATTAAAAACTTCTCAGATACATGGATTGCAAATATTTCTCCCATATTGTAGGTGATTTTTTTCACTCAAAAGTTTGTTTTGCCATACAGAAGCCTTTTTAGTTTGCTATCGTCCCACTTACTTATGTTTACTTTTGATTCCTGTGCTTTTGGTGTCATATCCAAGAAATAATTACCAACATGCATACCATGGAGCTTTCCACCTAGGTTTTCTCCTAGGAGTTTAACAATTTCAGTTCTTATCTTTAAGTTTTTAATACATTTTGAGCTTACTTTTTTTTATGGTGTAAAATATAGGTCCAATTTTATTCTTTTCCATGTGGCCATCTAACACAATTTGTTGAAGACACAGTATTTACCCCACTGCATCCCTTGTCAAAATCAGTTGACAATATATGTGTGGGTTTATTTCTAGGCTCTTTATTCTGACCCATTGGTGTATATGTCTGCCATTATGCCAGTTTTGACCAAACTTAGACAGATTTTTTAAATCTGTTTTTATAGCAATAGACCTATATGAGAGTAATTTCTTAAGATTTAATATTAATACTTTGCTTTATCCATAATCTGCACCAATATATACCTTTCAAGTGAGGGAATCACAGAAAAAAAGAGTTATAAAATACCTGACTAAATGTTACTCAGCTACTTTTCTTGATAAAGTAGGAATAAGAACCATGGCCATGTGAGATCTTGCCCAATGACTTCTACCACATGACTGACCACTGTTTCGTATGATTAAGAAAAACTTACTATAGTTATAGTATATTGCAAAATTTTCCATTCTTCTGAATATAATTTCATAATTAAAGTATAAAAACAAAAACAGCAGATGGGAGAGAAAAGGGAGACAGCCTACTTTAGCAGCATTCCTTGGAGAGCTGGACAAGCAGACTGTGGGAACTGGAAAACAATGATCAAATTGCTAACGATGAAGTCACCAATCAGTCATAATCAATTGACTGTCAAACCCCAATTTTGTTCATATTTCTCATGGATTGAAGTCCCTTTTTTATTTTTGTGAATGAAATACACAAAAGGCAAAGTTTTTGAGTAAAACAGACTGGAAGTCAAAGATTTAGAAATTCCCTTTTATCTCAATATTTCCCTGTGTCTTCAGTCCCTTATCTATATGATTTATATCATTCTTGCCTAATATAAAGATTCAAATTTTTATAGTTTGGAGAAAATTCACTCTTTACTTGTTTACTGTATAGTTTATATAATACCAATAAATTCTAAGTGTCCTATTTGAATGTAATTTGAGATTCATACATTACTGTGATAAAGGAGAAAATTAAATTCTTGTACCTAAAGAAAGCTACAAAAATTTGCATAATATATAAAAGAATAAAAGGTAACAAGCCACAGCCAATTGCCTAATCATAAAATTTATAGAAACAAGTTCTTTTAACTATATTTGATATATTCAATCACTTTTTTAACAAAATTTATAAAATTCTTACTAACCACATTAGGCAAAGTACTATTCTAAACTTATGTATGCAGACGAAAACAAACAAAAAGCTGAAAGATCCAAAAAACTTCAGAGTAGCTTTAAATGAATTTTAAACTCAAGTAAGATTCCTATTGTTAAACCAAATGACCACGGACATGTAAGAACATGGCAACTCCTTGAGAAAAGTTGATGAAAATGGCAGGATTGGCAGGTCTGAGAAGAAGAGGCATGCTAGCGTTAAAAGTATAGGAGCAAGGTAGATAACAAATCAATATATGTGCACATTATATGTTAAGGAAAGTTCATTGCTGGGATAGACATTATCAAGCCATTATGGCACAATGGAACAAATGCATTTTCTACACTGGATACTGAGAATGACGATAATAGTAATAATTAAAACATCAGCTACTATATAATATTTACTTAGTTTACTTAAACTTCATAATAACATGATGATTTGGTGTCATTCCCCAATTTTACCAATGAGGAAATGTATATTTTTTCTGGTCAAGCCACATGTCCAAAACTGTAGTTGATAAATCATAGAACTCAAACCTATCTCCAAGTCTTTTCATTTAATCTGTAATATTCCCTGCTTGTAGATATATGGCCACACTGTTGAGATTGCTGAAGAACCATTAAATCTGTGGTGTATGAATACAGATGGACCACATAGACCCTAGAGCAGATTAATAAATATTAGAATGAGAGAAAGGTGGAGAGTGGAACCAGAAAGCAAGACTCAAGCAGTCATGTTTGTGAATTTCTTTTTTTTACAGTTGAATAGAAGATTGGATGTCTTCTCAAAAAATATTTTTTTGCTTCCTTGTATGGTAAGGTGATCTTTAATATATTAGCAATGCTACTGGGTTTCTTTTTCAATAATCTACAATCCCTGAAATGTTCCTTTGCCTTGCTTCTTGGCAACAAGTTCTTCATTAGTGCTCTTTATAATGCAAAGGTCATGAGAAATAATTTACAAGAAGTCTATCAGAGTAAACACAAACAACTCTATTTTATTCAGAATACTAAAAAATCCTATTTGCTTACAGTGATTTAGATAACACACAACAAAATAAAAGCTTTCCCTTGGATAATTATGTTTTTATTCAATTATGTGATTTAGCTGTCAAACCACTTAGGGAAAAAATCCTTCTGCAATGCACATAGAATAGATGTCTCAAAATGGCTAATGAATAAATCAATGGTTGAACAAAAGTATTTTAAAAAGGAAGTACTTACTTGGTTAGCCTCTCAGAGCACACTTGAGATAATGCATACTTTCTTTGATTAATCGAAGTCTTTATATTACAAAACAATTATTACTCATCAAAAAATTGTGTCTTATTTTACTGCATATACGTATGTATGTATGAACCAATGAGAAATTATGGTTGCCAAAAACAAAACAAAAAAAAAAAAAACAGCTACTGCAATCTTAGGATGGATTAAAACAAGCATCACAGAATCTAGTGGAGGAGACAATCCCATTTTTTCTCTTTGCACCAATCAGATGATATGTAGAGGGATACACAATATGCGGGTGAAAACTTGATTATCATAAGAATTTTTTAGCTATTATAGGGGCGCCTGGGTGGCGCAGTCGGTTAAGCGTCCGACTTCAGCCAGGTCACGATCTCGCGGTCCTTGAGTTCGAGCCCCGCGTCAGGCTCTGGGCTGATGGCTCAGAGCCTGGAGCCTGTTTCCGATTCTGTGTCTCCCTCTCTCTCTGCCCCTCCCCCGTTCATGCTCTGTCTCTCTCTGTCCCAAAAAAATAAATAAACGTTGAAAAAAAAAAGAATTTTTTAGCTATTATAAAAAAGAAAAGGGCATAGACAGAGAAAAAGGAAAAAGAGGGTAAGGTCCCTGAAATTACATTACAAAAAAATAGAAGGTGGTATTTCCAACAGACATCTTAATGAAAGATCTACTCACTCTGAGTTAGACTCCAGGGGAGGGGCAAGTGTTAAGAATAATGTAAATCATAGGGATATATGAAGGAGTAATTGCTTTCTCATTGTAGGTGTTGGAAAATAGCATGACTCCTAGCGATGGATAAGAAATTTGAGTTCTCAGGAACACAAGGCAAGTGGAGAAGAGGAGAACAAGAGTGTACAAATGCAGTAAAGAGCTAAATGAACAGATTGTGGCAGGCTTTGCTCATGAATTTTACTTCATGCTAGTAAAAAGGCAATGAATGATTTTATTCATGAGAGTAACATGGTCAGATTCCTGTTTCAGAAAAACAAAACAGTGCAAGGGTAGTGGCCAGATCATATCCGCTAGAATTAAAAGCAAAGCATCATGTTTGACAGCTCTTAAAATAGTCCAGATGAGGAATGGTGAGGGCTGAGTCAAGGCAGGATAAATATGTTGATTTCAATTGCTCTCGTTGTTCTCAATAGAAAAGAGAATTTAAGGGGTGAGATGAAAACGTTTATACTGTGTCTCTCCTAAGCAAGGAAAGTGTATTCACACTGAAGAATAATTAAAATACAGTCTTCCATCTTCATTGTGCCCGTGTGGAAGCCAGATTCTTCTACCATAACTGCTAGCTAAACATGTGATATTGGATACCAGATATGTCCCTATTTTACAAAAGAATGAGCAACATCAGGAATTCAACTTTTCTAAAGGTGATATGCTCAATGCTCTTATTACAGGGGTGGGGGGCACCTAATTACATTAATCAAAACAAATACAGTTTCTATCCTCAGAGATCAGTCAGTACACCTTGCCAAGGTAATAACATCTTTTTGTTCCTTTCACCTTTTTCCTCAAAGGCTGGGTTCCTTTGTTTCTGCCAATTCCAGATGCTCATTTCACGTAGCTCAGCATTTCGTCTTATTTCTTAAAGTGTTTCCAAAGTTTCTTAAAAGTTTCTGTAACTCTTTTTTAATTTTATTTTATTTTTTAATATTTATTTATCTTTGAGAAAGAAACAGAGTGCAAGCAGGGGAGGAGCAGAGAGGGAGACAGAATCCAAAGGAAGCTCTAGGCCCTGAGCTGTCAGCACAGAGCCTGATGCTATGCTGGAACCCACAAGCCATGAGATCATGACCTGAGCTGAAGTTGTATGCTTAACCGACTGAGCCACCCAGGCGCCCCAGTTTATGTAACTCTTAATCTACCAAATATTCTAAGTTTTGTAATTATCAGTAATTCAGGCTATTTCTGCCTTTTCACAGATCTGATTTTACAAAGCATGAAAGAGTTATTACCTAAGATGTGTTTCCTTGGCTCAGTCAACTAGTATTTAAATAGTGCTGCCCCTAATTCCTGGTAAAATATCATTTTTGATTTTTAGCATTTAGAGCCTGCCCATAAAACTTATCAGGAAGAGAAGAGTCTCTGAATTTATTGCCTGTTCTTACTTTAAAATTGCTATCAATGAAATTAAGTCTTAACTACTAGATTCAGTGTACCTAATTACCCATTTCTTCATTTTATAACTTTACTACATGTAATTTTATTAATGGAGATTCAAGATATCCTAATTATAACAGGACATGTAGAAATGCCTATTTTTATATCAAGTAAGCTGAGAATTATAAAAGCATATCAATATATATATTAGTTAACACCCTGCTTATTGTGTGCAAAACAGTCAGTACTTCTAATGAATGCCATTGTGTTTGAGGGGCATTTATAGATTCTTTTTTAGATTCTATGGAGATAATCCACAAATTCCTCCAGAATTAACATGTTCTAAAAATTCTTCTCTAATCACAGAGTCTACAGCTCCTCAGCATGGAAATGTGGTTTCAAATATATGATGTCATCTTATTACTTTCCCATTATTATATTTTTAATGAAAAATAGTTGCCACAATGTTACATTAGTTTCAAGTGTAAGACAAAAAATGTGGAAGCTTCACGAATTTGCATGTCACCCTTGCACAGGGCCATGCTCATCTCTGTATCGTTCCAATTTTAGTATATGTGCAGCCAAAGTGAGCGCTACTTTCTCATTATTTAATGTAAATATGGTGATGGATTATCTACATGGAAAGCACTCCAAGAAGAGAGAACATGTTATTTGCTGTTGAAAGACTCTGAAATAACAATGACAAAAAATGTTATACCACAATGAATCGCCCAATCAAAATGGGAAACAGAAGAAATGTGTGGTAGAAGAGAGGACAGGGCTAAGACACTTATCAGGTAATGTGTATTTTTCTGAGGCTCTGGCACCAGCATTTTATTAATAATTTATAAGTTAGTTTCACCATTACAGCAAGGATTTTCTGAAAAACCTCATTGCTTTTTTTTAGAAAAGCATTTGAAATATTTAAATAATAGATATTTCATTGGTTAATGTCAGATATTATCATATATATCCAAAAGAAATATTTTAAACTTAATTGCTTCATCTATAAATATTTTGTTTCTAACAGATGTAGTAACCAAAATACCAACTATTTGAATATTAATAGATCAAATAAGAATTAACATTTTATTTATTTTCCCGGGTATTTAAATATAGTCTAAGTTTTTAAGTTAAAAGGCATATGTTTTCCTTTATTGTGTAAATGTTTCCTTTATTAAAATCTTCATTTTCATATAAACTAGATATTTTCTGAAATATTTTTTCTTCCAGTGTTTTATTTTTCAATCTTTGCACCATTTCCATATTGCTTAAATTATTGTGTGAGTTGAATACCTAGAAAGATAGGCCACTTCTCTTAAGTACTTTTTTGAAATATTCTTGTTATTGCCAACACTTAACAAAATCCCTTCCACATACCTCTTACCCCCACAAATGCTGTTGGGGTTAGAAGTGACCTACAATTTTTATGTGATATACAATTTTGCAATTTTAAAAACTCTGAATATCTGTGAAAAATGTGATACACATGAGTTTTAAACATGTTTTCCTATACAAAGTAATTGTAATTGCTTTCCAACTCTTTTAATCTCTGATTGTACCAGTATTGCCATGAGCTTATTTCAAGAGTAGAGATGTAAGAGGAAATATTAGTGCATTTTCTTGAACCTAATTTCCTACATTACATAAGTGATTGCAAAACATAAAAGTATATTTCTTCAATTTTTTCATTATCTATTATAATTATCAATTATAATTCTAGCATCTATATATTTTTTGAGATGAACTTTTTCTATTCTGAATTAGTGAATGTGCTAGAATGTCTCTTTAAGTGGTAACTCCCCAAACTTGGCATCTTTATTAGTTTGCATATTTCTAAACTAAGCTGGGAACTACCTTTTTTTTTCATTGCATTGCTTTGGTGCTTTCTAGTATGTGGTTACAGCATATTTTTATAGCATTCTTAGGTCTCCTGATTCAGTCTCAGACATGTTTTCTAGCGACAGACTCAGTTATCCTCTGAAAAAACAGTTTTGAGGGTAGTGGGAGGGGAGTTGTCCTGGATGACAGTTCAATCCAGGGTGGGCTTTTTGCTACAATGTTTTTCATGTGTGAATATCTACTTATTTAAAAAAAAAAAGCTTCAGACTGAGATCTGTTTACTTGCTTATTTGTTTCTTAAGAAAGGTTTGGGGGATAATAACTTCTTCAGAGTAAAGTCATGATTCACCACAAAACAATATCAATACGTTGTATTTCCCTTTAAAAAGAAGTGATCAGTATATTAGTCTCTGTATTTGGAAGTTTGATAGAAACATTTGCCGTATCACACAACAGAAATTTAAGCATGAGCCCTCAAGTGCTAGTTAGTTAATAACAATCCAACAAACTCAAACAATTGAGATAAACCTTGCATAGGTAACAACACAGATTCTTGAGTCAAACAGACCTGCCTTTCAGTTGTAATCCTGCTATTTACATGCCTGTAACTGTGAACCACTTACCTCAAATCTGTTATTCTTAATTCTATTATCTTTAAAATGTGGATAACAGCAGCATACTGAATTCAATTCAACAGTATCTATTGAATTCAATTATTGGAGTAATAAATGACAATTTATGTGAAGCAGTTTGAACAATGCCTGATACAGAGTAAAAGCTCACAAATTGGTAGTTAAAAACAAGATGAGGTAAAGTTGTATATATTTCCCATGGCTAAAATTTCAACACCAAAAAACATAAATTTGAATGTTAAGTATTCTATATTAAATTAAGTATGAAATAGTTTAAGTAGAAAATGTCACAGAATGCTATCACATTCACCAAAAGTAATTTTTTTACTACAAACAAAAACAGCAACAACAAAAAAAAAACAAAACCCAAAAACGAAAAACAAAAACTCACACCATAAGTTAAATATGCATTTACAACTTAAATTTCAATAAGCATTTAAATTTCTACAGAACTGTCTATCTGTTTGAAGCAAAAGAAGGCTCTATTCTCTGTTTTAACTTAATTTCTAAGAGGAGTTGTTCTTGTGCTTTGGCGAGTTGAAGGAGCTTTGAAAGTTAAGGATAAAGCACAAATATTTAAGACAAAGAAAAAATTTGCAGGTAATTGCAGACTCTATTAAAGCCTTAATTAAAGGGCACTAGGAAAGCGAATTAGCACATCTGAGATTTTAATCAAACTGCTATTTCAACCAATTTATTAATTGACTCCAGGATTAGGCTGTAATGTGCACTGTTAAGATTATGTTCGTGATCTGAAAACCCTACGACTATATCTCACTATTCTTATCTCAGGAATAACCGAGTTGAAATATGCATTTAAAAGGGATCTCCTAGTTTTATAGGGATGCTTGTAGATCTTGCAAGAGCATTGATCATTCTATGCCTACAATAGCTAAACATATATATATATATACACACACACACACACACACACACACACACACACACACATACATATATGCATACATATACATATATACATATATATATATATATAAAATTTGGATTTCAACATTCACTTGTTGAGTGACTGAATGCTTACAGATATTTCGATTCATCTAAAGACAAAAGACATTCTTGACTTAAAATATAGTTCAAACAAGAGTTATAGCAGTCTATAATACAACATAGAGCCTATAGTTAACAATACAGTATGGTGAATTTCAAAATTTGTTAAAAGATTTCATGTTAAGTTTTCTTACTAGAAAAATTAAATAGCAAAGTGACATAAAGAAATGGTGGAAAGGATGGATATGTTTATTACTTTGATTGTCCTTATGGTATCATGGGTGTATTCATATGTCCAGACACATCAAATTGTATACATTAAATATGTGTAGTTTTTTTGTGTGTGCATGTCAATCATATCTCAACAAAACTATTAAAAAATGTTAAAAGAAGGTACTTCTGCATTCTTGGCAGGAATAGAAAAAAATTATGACATATATAAAAATAAAATTCATTTTTAAATATCTTAAAGATAATTGTAGTAAAACCAAAAGGCATTTTCAAACTACATGCAACAATCCTATAAATTCCAATCTCAATATAGGACCTTGTCTTCATCTGTTTGGGCTACTATAACAAAATACAATGCATCAAATCACTTACCAACAGTACACACTTTTTCTTACAGTTCTGTAGGCCGCAAAGTCCAAGATCAAGTCACTGGCAGATTCAGTGTCTGGTGAAGGCTTCTTCCTATCTGTCCCTCTTTTAGTGATAACCTCATGTGGCAGAAAGGATGAAGGATCTTGCTGGAGTCTCTTTTATAAAGGCACTAATCCCATTCATCCTTATGATGACTCTTCCCTCATGACCTAATCACCTTTCAGAAGTGTCACTTCGGGGTACCATCACTTTGAAGATTAGGTCACAACATAGAAATTTTGAGAGGACACAAACATTCAATCTATAGTGGGCCTAATTTATCCTGAAGTCTTCAATCAGTAGATTACCCTACTGTATTTTCTGACATACAATAAAAGTGAAGAAACACAACTTCACATAGCCTTCTATATATACATGTATATACATGGACATGTATATATTACAGAGTGAAAGGGACTCCCTTCTACCGTAAAAAGGTTATGTGTTACTCTGCTTGAAGCCAAACGGAGCAAACTGAAATCCCTTATAATTTTTTTTTTCCTCAGGTGATTTTTATCACCTGCTTATGTTCTTACCTCACTAGATAAACAAGAAAATACTCCTTTACTTTAAATATAGTATTTTTGAATTCATGATGCATTTTAAAGTGTTTGGAAAACACAAGCAAAAGGCAATTATAAATTTTCCAGTGGCTAGGCATTTTCAGCTTTAACAACAAGAGTAGCACCAACTCGGAAGTCTCTAGTTGTTAGTGAGATTAACCAGTAGGGCCTGTTGTAAGAACAGATTTAATTTTTTTTTCATATAGCAGTGATTAAACATAAAGATTTTGACATTGTCAAACAAGTGTATTAATCATGCCTCTTTGTTTTTTGTATTTCTGAAGCTTTGACATCTGGGGCCTTGCTGTCCAGGACAGACTGCTTCCCTCAGGGCTAGCCAATTCCTAGAGATAGTAAAGGATTCACCTGTAAGAGTGTCTTTCTTTCTTCTTCTTTTCTTTCTTTCTTTCTTTCTTTCTTTCTTTCTTTCTTTCTTTCTTTCTTTCTCTCTTTTTAAATGTTTATTTTTAAGAGAGAGAGAGCGAGCGTGAGCACGTGTGAGCAGAGAGGGAGAGACAAGATCTGAAGCAAGCCCTGTGCTGACAGTGGAGAGCCCAAAGTGGGGCTCAAACTCATGAACCTTGGGATCATGACCTGAGCTAAGTCAGATGTTTAACCAACTGAGCCACCCAGGTGCCCTTGCAAGGGTGTCTTTCATATGTAAACTGACAAATCCAGCTCTTTTATCACTCTCCAGGACTCTTACCTTCCAGACTACTATTCACCTGCCCCTAATCACTCAGAGCCAGGTACCAGACAATCAGAGAGAGCTGCTATACTCCAGAGCCCACTGAAGTTACTAACTAGCCCATCATAAACTTGCTTTCTTGTGTTGTCCATTCCTTCACATGGAAACCACAGTAAAGGTTCTTGTCCCTGCTTTCCTCCTGCTCCTTCTACCTTCTTACTGATCCTGGTGCTTCACCATGTGATACCTGCACATGTGTATGCCTCCTCCTCTTAGAAACTGTGAATAAAAAACTACCTTTTCAGTGTCACTTGTCTCCTGATCTGTTGGCTTTGCCATGCCTAATTAATGAAAAAATCTAAAATTTAAAACAATGAGCATAAAATTCTTGTACCATTAAGAAAACAGACACATCTTCCCATTTCTAGGCATGGTGTGACTTCCTGGTCATACCTAATACTGAAGTAAAGAAAGAAATGTTGCTTTAAGTAAATGTTTTTAATAGTTTCATGTTTTCCATCAATCCATCAAAGAGCTAGAACTCCTTCTACCAACAGAGTTAGTTTATGTATGCAGCAACAGCTCAAGTTGCACCTGCCAGAAGCAGTCTGATGAAAATACACCTCAATGTCCCATAAAAACCAATCTTTTTCAGGCTCTTACCTTAAGAATTAAAGGTTCTTTCACTTGTGCTCATAAGGAAAAATGGTTGAGGTACCCAGGACCAGTAAGTACTTATGTATACATAAAGATTCTTTAATTCAACATTGCTATTGGAAAAATTACATATATGAAAACAACTTAAAGACTTCCTACCTGTCACAATTCTTTAACATTTAAAAAAATTTTTTTAACGTTTATTTATTTTTGAGACAGAGAGAGACAGACCATGAACAGGGGAGGGTCAGAGAGAGAGGGTGACACAGAATCTGAAACAGGCTCCAGGCTCTGAGCCATCAGCACAGAGCCTGATGCGGGGCTTGAACTCATGAACCACGAGATCATGACCTGAGCCGAAGTCAGACGCTTAACTGACTGAGCCATCCAGGTGCCCCTAATTCTTTAACATTAAAGTAAACATGCAATGTTTCATTTTCACTTTACTATTCTAAAAATTTCCCCCTTTCCACATCTAAGTCCATAGCCTTTCTGTTTTTTAACACTGCCCTTGGTCCAACCATATTCAGGTACAGATTTCTAACAATGCAGGAGCAAAAATGATTTTCTCACTCTCAATGTGCCATCACACACCAGCATGACAAAATAGATAATTAAACTTAATATAGTAGACATCATGGGTTAGACTATTTTATTTATTATCTTTTCAATAGGTTTAAGTTCAAGAGCTGATTGACACTGGACAGTGGCTGACACTGATGGATATAAAAACTACCTATGGATTATTTTAAGTACTTTTATAGCCACCATTTCTCTTCATCATTAACTACTCTCTGCATGGCCATCCATTTCTATATTGTCAGTTAAATAAAGAAAACTGCATGTGGTTGAGTAGATCAATATTATTGACTTATCAAATAAGATTGATATGTCCATAATGAGTTTAAAAATGTTTTAAGACTAATATATTATGAAAATAATTGCCTATCATCATTACTGTGACTAAGTAGCCCAATAATCATCAACCAACCACCTATTGATAGTGATGTGATAATTGCTCCTTCAATTTGACCATTTTTATCTTAACGATTAATCAATTTTTAAACAGTCTTAATTCAACTACCTCCATTTCTCTTGTTATAATCCTTCCCTTTCTATAAAGATCTTCGTGTTCCTCTAAACTGCTGCAATAGCTTTCTAGCTAGTCACTCTACCTGTATTCTCATGCTTTAATAAATCATTTTTTAGAGTACTGCTGGAGAAATAGGGCTAACATGAAGTGAGGAACAACTTCGTCCCATGCTCAATATTCTTCAGTGATTGCTATTACTTAAAGGGAACTATAGTAACTTCCTAACATGGCATAAGTGGCTCTGCAGAATCTATTGCTTGCATGTATTTTATACAATATGGTCCAACAATACTAGACTATTGCAATTTGCAAACATGGCATGCTACTTACATTTCTTGCATATACATTTGGTCCTTGAACAACACAAGTCTGAACTCCAACTGTCCATTTATACACAGATTTTTTTCAATAGAGTACAGATCCATAAATGTATTTTTTCTTTCTTATGATTTTCTTAATAACATCTACTTTTCTCAAATTTACTTTATTGTGAGAATACAGTGTATAATACATATTAGATACAAATATGTGTTAATTAACTCTTTATGTTATCTGTAAGGCTTCCAGTCAACAGGAGGTTATTAGTAGTAAAGTTTTGGAGGAGTCAAAAGTTATACATGATGTGGTCCCTGAGTGACTCAGTTGGGTGAGTAACTGACTTCAGCTCAGGTCATGATCTCATGGTTTGTGAGTTCAAGCCCCGCATCAGGCTCACTGCGGTCAGCGCAGAGCCTGCTTTGGATCTTCTGTCTCCCTCTCTCTCTGCCCCTCCCCTGCTTGTGTTCTTTCTCTCAAAAATAAACATTAAATTTTTTTTTTTAATTTTGTTTTTCAACGTTTATTTATTTTTGGGACAAAGAGAGACAGAGCATGAACGGGGGAGGTGCAGAGAGAGAGGGAGACACAGAATCGGAAACAGGCTCCAGGCTCCGAGCCATCAGCCCAGAGCCCGACGCGGGGCTCGAACTCCCGGACCGTGAGATCGTGACCTGGCTGAAGTTGGACGCTTAACCGACTGCGCCACCCAGGCGCCCCTAAAAATTTTTATACATGAATTTTCATTTGTTTTGAGGGTGTTGGTGCCTCTAATCCCTGCATTATGCAAAGATCACCTGTATTATTTTTTTCCTTTTCACTAATTATTGACTCACAAGCCTTTCTGTGACATTTTTCATGACTTGTCTAGGCACACGTAGGGATGTTCTATAGTTCCTTTGCTACCAGTGCATACTGAAGTATAAGTATTAGTGTCATTTTTTTTTCTTATATTGTGTACTTTTCTACTAGGCTATAATCTCTTTGAGTACAAAAAATATCATATATAGAAGGAGGGACCAAGATGGTGGGAGTAGCATGAAGTTTTTTGCCTCTCTCATCCCTGAAATGCAGTTAGATCAACACCAGACCATTTTGCATGCCTATAAAACTGATTTGAGAATTAACACAACAATATGCACAACTTGAACCACAGAATTCAGCAGGTACATGGCACAGAGAAGTAACCTGGGGAAAGAGAAGCCGTGGAGGGTAGGGAGCTGTTTTTACTTGTGGAGAGAGGATGGGAGAGTACAGAGGAGAGTACAGGAAAAGCACTCCGCAACTAAAGCAGCTGGAGAGAAACAAGAAGAGTGGAAACAGCTGCAAAGGACTGAACACATGACAAAATGCTCAACATCACTCATCCTCAGGGAAATACAAATTAAAACCACAATGAGATACCAACTTACACCTGTCAGAATGGCTAACATTAACAACTCAGCCAACAAAAGATATTGGCGAGGATGCAGAGAAAGAGGATCTCTATTGCACTGCTGGTGAGAATGTAAACTGGTGTAACCACTCCAGATGGTTCCTCAAAAAATTAAAAATAAAACTACCCTAATGACCTAGCAACTGCACTACTAGGTATTTATCCAAGGGATACAGGTGTGCTTTTCAAAGGGGCACATGCACCCCAATGTTTATAGCAGTGCTATCGACAATAGCCAAAGTATGAAAAGTGCCCAAAATCCATCGACGGATGAATGGATAAAGAAGATGTGGTGTGTGTCTGTATATATATATATATACATACATACATACAATGGAGTATTACTCGGCCATAAAAAATAATGAAATCTTGCCATTTCCAATGTGGATGGAACTAGAGGGTATTACGCTAAGTGAAATTAGAGAAAGACACATATCATATGACTTCACTCATATGAGAAATTTAAATACAAAACAGATGAACATAAAGGAAGGGAAGAAAAAATAATATAAGAACAAGGAGTGGGACAAAACATAAGAGACTCAAATACAGAGAACAAACTGAGAGTTGCTAGAGGGGTTATGGGTGGGGAAATGGACTAAATGAGTAAGGGGCATTAAGGAAGACACTGGTTGGGATGAATCACATAGGGGATAGGGATATTACACATAGGGGAAGTATCACCAGAATCTATTCCTGAAATCATTATTGCTCTATATGCTAACTAACTTGGATGTAAATTAATAAATAAATAAGTTAATTAATTAAAAAAGTAATAAAAAAAGAGTTGCATTCTCTACCAACTGGGCCAGTAAGTGCCCTAAAGCATGGTTATTTTTAATATAAGCAATTAGGCCTTTACAATTGAAGTATATCTCCTTTATCAAAAGTGGGTCAAAGGAGGCAGGAGACAAGTGTATTGGGCATCCTGTTCCAAGGGGCAGATCTGAGATTTAGAAGAACCAATGGTAATGCTTTCAGCCAAGGTGTTTGAAGAGGCTTTAACAAGTTTTGCAATTGAATCCTAATAGTGTCTTTAGTGTGTTCAACTAACTCTAAGGTTTGAGAATGGTATACACAATGAAAAGGTTGTAAAACTGACCAAATAGCACAGACTTGTTAAAGCACCTGAATGGTAAAATAGGTTCCCTAACCACTATAAAGTTTGAGAGGGGTTCCCAAGAAAGTATAATCTTTTCCAACAGAAAAAGCATTGGCCTGTCTACAAGAGAAAGGTTTTGTCCAGTGAGAACACATACAAACTATGACTAAAACATATTTATTCAACATATTATGAAATACATTGAGAGGGGAAGTTGTATGAAATCTATTTGTGTGAAAAGGTTTCCCTGGATTATACTTTGGACAGGTGGGACAAGTGAGGTAGCCACTTTTTGTGGCCTTATTAACTTTTCCCCACAAATACTGGTTTATGAGTGCTATCAGTTTGTCAGTAGATCAATGGTTCAGTGCATGTATAATAGTAAGTACTGGGAATTTTAGAATTTCTGGTAGGGCCTGATTGTTATTTGGTCCAAACCAGAGTAGTCTGTTATTAAGCCAACAATTGTTAAATTTCCAATTAAATTTTTCCAAATTATCATTTTGGAAAACATGCCTTTAAACCATGACAGAGGTTTGACTATTGGCTTCCTTGAAAACATTTTTTGATGGAAATATCAGCAAGATTGATTACTTTGGCTTCCAAAGAGTTGAGTCTGAAATGCCCAGGAATCTTAATAATCGCCAGAGGAGATGGAAAAAGTATGGCATCGAAGGGGCATGTAGGTGGCTCAATTGATTAAGTGTCCAACTCTTGATTTCAGCTCGGGTCATGATCTCACAGTTCATGAGTTTGAGCCCTGTGTCAGCCTCTGAGCTGACAGCGTAGAGCCTGCTTCAGATTTTCTGTCTCCCTCACTCTCTGCCCCTCCTCCACCCTCCCTCTCTCTCTTTAAAAAAATAAACATTAAAAAAAAAAGAAACTAGAATATATATGTCTTAGATCCAGGCCCATGCTTATTATGTGTTCTTATTTTACATAGTCATCTATTTCAAGTAGTTGAATGAATGAGTGGATATGGAACTCATGAGAATCATATAAGGACAATATTGGATAAAATTTTCCTTCATTTTAAGTCTGATAAAGTGCTTTGTAGATAAATGTTAAGATACCACATGATCTTAACTTCTAAGTTCCTTAAAGGCAGAAACAATGTGCAATGACTCCCCCGAAACACTGCCAGACAAATCAATTGTTTCCATAAAGCTGTTTATATTTATGAGACTTAATGTAGTAAAAGTGAACACCACTTTGACTGAGTCTTATACTATTTTAGAACAGAAGGTCATGGGAGGATATTTATTATATTTTAGGTCCCAGGGTGGCTGGTTGACCTTAGGTGTATCTTGCAAGATGTGGAACTCATTAGAATTGGGCAGAGATTATGGCATAATAGTTTTGCATTGATAGACACACAGAAATGAGGGTCCTGAAGTACTTTTTGATGAGGAAGCTGTTTGCTTATAAGTAATTTGTTTAATTGTTGCTTAATCACAGTATTACTTCACATACATATAAGAGTATATTTTAAATCTCAACATTGTTTAAATTAAAGGCTGAAATGACATTGGTTTTGATTTTTTATTACTTCTTATAATTTGTATCCCTAGTTTCTATCACAATACCTGTTCATGGAAAAAATTAAGTATTTTACATGCTTAAATTTCTTCTAACTTGAAGAGTAGAAGGCATAGGAATGTTCCCTGGATCACAAAGTTCATTTTATGAAGGCAGGATTGGCATAATGCTAAGGTTTAAAATAAAAGGACACTGTCCAGGGGGGCCTGGGTGGCTCAGTTAGCTTAGCATCTGACTCTTGGTTTTGGTTCAGGTCATGATCACATGGTTCATTAAGTTCGAGCCCTGCACCGGGGTCTGTGATTACAGTGCAGAGCCTGCTTGGGATTCTCTCTCTCTCTCTCTCTCTGCCTCTCCCCTACTTGTTCTCTCTGTCTCTCAAAACTAAATAAACTTAAAAAAATGGCACTGTCCATAAAACCCATCAATTTCCCTGTGTAGTGTGCTCCCACACCTCTTATACCCCCCCTCTAGCATCTTTCCCATTTACCTTTATCCCAACTATGCCCCAACCGAACCTACCACTTCTGTGTGCACTCTACTCATCTTATAATAAGTCTCCACTGCAACTACACATTTTCATTGGAAAAATTCTGGAAATTTAGAAAAGTGTAATATAAAGTTGCCACAACCTTCTTTTCGTTATTTACTTATTAATGTGATCCTTCCTAGAATTTGTCTTATGCACATACAAAGACAGGTCCTTGACTACCTGGACCAATTTGAAATATCCACATGTCAGCTCTCACAAGAAATGTTGGAGATTTTGCCATGTTCATTTTGATTACTTAACCATCATATTTGTGCACTGCATTTTCAAACATTCAAACAGAATCCAATTAAATTCAACAAGAATTATCGTGCATCATCCATGTGGAAAACAATTTGTTATATTCCAAGGGAGTTAACATAAAAAAAATATTCATTTCTTTCAAAGGTTACTAAAACGTGCAGGGCCTTACCATCTAGCAGAGAAGGCATCTATTTATAAAATTAAAAGAAATGTTAAACAGAATAAAATAGACACTAAATTGTTGTATATGTGTTGTAAGAGCTTAATGGATAAAAATGTACTTCTGGTGAAGCCTGCCTCAGACTATAATTTTGAACATCATTTCTAACTTCAACTTCACTTTTCCTCACCTTTTCATTTCTTTTCATCAACTGATATGCATATATACATATGAATAGAAGATATTTTCCTATCTGAATGTACTTTAAAACACTTATATTCTATCTGATTCCTCTGCCAGAGAACCATAACTAGAGAAATGTTCCTGAAATTTAGTCCTAAAAGACAGCTAGGAGTTGATCTTAGAAAATAAAGAATTGTTATTCTTACCCAAAGCTGGCATGTAATTTTTCCTTATGATCCCTCCTTAGTGGGCTACACAACTGATGAGTTGTACAATGAGGACTTATAATTGGTCATTTCAACTAAAATTTGGCTGGTCATTCTTTTTGCTGCTATGGCATTCAGATCAAGCTTTCTCTCATTAAAGCCAAATATCTAACTCACTACCTGCTCCCCCAAATGCTCACTGGCAATTACAATCATTATGCCCTATATATCAAGTAGCCAAATGGGAATGTGTTTAATAGTTCGTGTTTAAAATATGGTTATCTATTTTAAGTGATCAATTAAAAATGATTATAATTTTTTAACCATCTTCCCCATTAGGAGCTGCAATCAATGTCACCAACCTTGAATCTGGGTGGTGACTACTACAACCAATAGAAGATGTTGAAAGTGATAGCTGGGCCTCATAAGGCTAAGTCGTTGAAAATCATGCAGCCCCTGCCTGAGTCTCTTGGACTATCATTTTCTAGACACTCACTCTCAGATCCCAGTGGCTATGTTATAAGAATCCCAAGTTCAAGAGAAGACGACAAGTATAGCTGTTCCATTTGAAAATTTCAGTTGGGGTGCCTAGGTGGCTCAGTTGGTTAAGCATCCAGCTTTGGCTCAGGTTATCATCTCATGGCTCATTGGTTCAGGCCCTACATCGGGCTCTGTGCTGGCAACTCAGATTCTGTGTCTCCCTCTCTCACTGTCCCTTTCCTGCTCACACTCTGTCTCTATCTCTCTCCCAAAAATAAGTAATAAAATCATTACAAAAAAAAAAGAAAGAAAGAAAAGAAAATTTCATCTAAGCCCAGGCTTTGAGTTATGACAGGCATCCGTCATGGGAGAAAAAAAGCTTCCCAAATAATTCCAGCCTCTAGAGTTTCAAGCTACCCTCAGGTATCAGGATTTCCTTTTTGAGACCCCTGACATCCTTGAGCATCAATTGATGCCTGCTATGCCCTGTGTAAATTCTTGACTAGTGAAGTCCAAGAGCAGAATAAAATGGTTGTTGTTTAGGCCACTAATTTTGAAGTGGTACTGTTTAATAAATAGCAGTAGGTAACTAGAAAAAAAAAGCTTATTAAATCATGAAGTAAATTTGAGTTTGGTTGTAGGTTGAGGAGGCAAAAAAACAAAAAAACAAAAAAACAAAAACAAAAACAATACACTTATAAGGAAAGAATTAATAACAGACCAGGGATGGTAAACAGTAAGATTCTAGGGTCTACCAGAATAGTGGAGAAGAATGGGAAGAGAGAAAAAGCTGGCAATCAGGCCTCTCAAGCTCTAATGATGGCTGCCAGAAGAAATTCAGGATAAATCTGTGATCAGGAAGAGTAGAAAATTTATGCACAGCATGTACTTATTGAGTGACTATTATGTTCCACATACAAATTATACCACACACACACACACACACACACACACCTGCATTTCAATTTTTGTCACCCACCTTAATATTCTTTATTCTCATGTTCTAACACTTTCTTGACAATCCTTTGCACATCTGAAAAATCTTTTCAGAAGACAGCTTTTATAATTGCTATTCAAGACATTGTTGCATTTGATTTTTTTAAAATTATAGTTAATGATGCTTAGTTTCATCATCCACTCATTGCTCCTTTCTCATAGACAGAATTAAATCTGACTGCTGGTAGTTTACAAAGAATATTTGAGAAATGTGGCAAAATCTTGCAGTCAACCATCTGTTTGGGGAACTGTTTCTTTTCATAGAAAACACAGAGCTTATCAACAATAGAAACTCGTGATTTCTTACTAGAGGAGACTGCGAAGTGTCCAGCAAGATACAACTACTTGCTCTTCTAATACATTCCCAAAGTCAAGGAATAGAGCATTGTTGAGGGAGTACTTTAAAATATCTTCTAAACATTAAATCAAATTAATTTTCTAAGTCTTTATATCCATGTTGTCTTTTTGTAATGGATGGTAACATCATTATTGCAATTAAAATCTCTAGGTATTGAGATGAAAAATTATATTTATTATGCACAATATTCAATCCAATTAGCACATTTAGCAACAATGTAGATTTTTGAAAACATAAAATGAAAGAAATATATGTAAAGAAAAATGCAAGATAATTTATAGCCTTCCTCTTTAATATTATCATATTAGTCTGCTACCATGTCTTTGATTGTATAATCTTTAATTTCCTCCCATTGGTGGACACTTTGGCTATTTTTGTTCCTTTGCTATTCCCTTCTCTTTGAGTAATGTTCTCATATTTTCCTCATTTCTGGACATCTCACCATATAAAGAGATCACAGTTTCTTTACTTGACTTTAAAGTATAACAATTATTTGAGGATATTTTCTTAGACTTCTCTCTTTAAAATTATCCTTGTGAAAATCTCTATCCTTCCCCTACAATTTTGATTATCTTTCAATTAATGCTTGAAAAGTTTTATTACTTAATTTTATTTAATTTCCTTATTAACAATTTAAAAAGAGAAACCATCTAAATTTCTAGCTCTGCTAGAAAAGCAGGGTCTACAATTGCAAGGGCACTGATGTCTCATAATTGAGTGGCAGCTATTACTTTTGGAAAGGCACATTTTTCCAGTGTGCTCTATTCCCCACATCTTTATTGTTTTGAACATAGTCTGTTACTCTGTAGTTCCTGTAAGCATCTGAGTTTGCAAGTCCTTTTCTATTCCATATCTTGAAAGCAAAAGATCTAAGCTTGAATTTCCAGCTGGCAATTGCACAGCTTCATTCCAAGCAGCTTGCATTGATCCTTATACATAAAACTTTCCTAACCTGGTCTGGTAAAAATCCTCTCAGACACCAAGGCTGAAAGCTATGTACTTTTTCTTTCTTTCTTTCTTTCTTTCTTTCTTTCTTTCTTTCTTTCTTTCTTTCTTTCTTTCTTTCTTATTTCTGTGTTCTTTCTCATTGGCATTGATTAACATGACAACAGGTCTTACAGATTCAGCTTCTATAATACATTCCCTCTGCCCTCAATACCTCTTATCTAGGAACATTACAGACTACATTATCTTCCCACAAAAGTTAATCCTATATCCCCATTAGGTTAATCATCTAAATGTATAACTTTAAGCATATTACTATGTTGCTCAGAAAGCTTTCAGAAATTTTCAGGTGCCAACAAATTTTTGAAACTTTTCGACTTAGCATTCTAGGCCATTCAAAACAGGAACCAATGTATTCTTCTTAGATCAGACCATTTTAGAATAAGCATGACCTTAATGATTTCTAGTTCAATTCCCTTTATGTGTAGCTGAGAAAACTAGGTCTCGAAGGGCTAAGTGACTCATCCATAATTCAATAGATAGTTAGCTGAGCAACGATCAAAACTTAGCTCTCCAGAATAAGTTCTTAGGGCTACTTCCACACTCATCAACCAAACTACTTGTTTTAGCCAAAGACTGGTTCCTAGTCTCTATCCCATTCATTACTACCAACATCTGAACCAATGCTGTTGAGACTATCTCAAAGGTAATTCCCTCCTTGAAGGTTGGAGGGAAATGCTCATAGAGTGAGACCTCTCAGTATTTTTAAAATGCATTATAAATTGTAATTTTGCTACAGCATTCACCATGTTCTCTTTTACATTTCAACAGCCTGCCCTATCTACTCTCTTCCAAGAGCATTGAAGTTCGACGACTACACTCTTGTAGCAGCTGGCACAGTGTCTTGAACATAACAATTTTAATTGTCAATGAATCACCAACCCAGCCTCCTTTCTCCCTCTCAACTTTATCTTCCTGTAAGAATGTCTGTTATGATCTACTAATCAGGATTTTTTCCCCCGCCCCAGGATGCTTCTCTTCCAAATGATTCCCAGGCATTTGTTTCTTTCACATTTGCAAATGCTAGGGTTATACTTTTGTTTTTGTTTTTCTTTAGCACATAACTTCCCTCCCTTTGGCCTTTAAAAATGTAGATTAGGAACGTTAACTGCTTGTGTTTTCCGTACCATTAATGATTTGCAGATACTTACAAAACATCATCAGATGTCTGGAGAGCTATAGCCAATATAATTTGAGAATTTATATTCTCAAGAATTGCTCGTCCACACAGACCCAAAGCTCTGAAAGTCTACTAGGGTTGTGTTTGTGGAAAATCTATACTATGCCTCTGGCATCTGCTATTACATCCTAAGAAATAAGCAGTTTAATAGTTACTTGGCTTCATATCTACTACTAAGTAATTTTAATTTAGTCAAACTGTTCATTCCAGTTATAGCTGCATGCTGTGTTGTGAAATTTAATCAAATATTAATTTGAATTCAGGTCATAACACTTCTAGTTATCTCCTCATAATTAAAAAAAATTTAATTAATTGAAAAAAGAGTGTACTTATGTCTAGAATTGCCTGTCTGCTACTTCTTTGTTTTGCTGAAAAATAAAATAATTAATGCTAAATGCAATAATGATCTGTCGTATTTTTAGATCTACAAATATGGTTGAGAGTATTTCATATTTTTATTTAAGATGACTGAGGTTGATACAAATTAATCTTCTTTTAAATTTAACCTATGCTATCTTCTTGCTCTATGTATATGCAAAACCTTATTTGATCATTATATTTAAAATTGTCACAACTACCCATTACTTAACATTTAGAAATACTTAACTGTGGACTCATTTCATAAGCCAAGGTAAATATTATAAAATATTGAAATGATTGCTTATTTGCTTCATGGTTTCTGTATCATTTTGCATTTCCTGCCAATGTCAGACCTTTTTAAATATACTTATATTTGCGAAGCCAAATCTCACTTCCTATCAGCTCTCTTATAAATACCCTCAAGGCAGGGGCTAAGTTCTATGCACAATGAGCACAATACCTTGAACTGAACAGGTGCTAAAGAAATATTTTTTGAGTTGTTATTGAACCCCAAGCTCTACCTTTTTTTTAAATTTCAATTTCGTCTTCCTCTGAATTTTTTTTATCACCTTAGAAATACACTTTTTCAAGGCACCTGGGTGGCTCAGTCGGTTAAGTGTCTGACTTCAGCTCAGGTCATGATCTCACAGTTCCTGAGTTAGAGCCCCACGTCAGGCTAAGTGCTGACAGCTCAGAGCCTGGAGCATACTTCAGATGCTGTGTCTCCCTCTCTCTCTGCCCCTCTACTCCTCACACTCTGTCTCTGTCTCTCTCTCAAAAAATAAATAAACATTTAAAAAATTAAAAAAAAAAGAAATATACTTTTTCCCAAGCACATATGATATTGAATTGTTTAATAAGGAATAATAAGTGTATAATTTTAGATCTTAGGAATATCATAATTGAGATGTACAGGCTAAATTATTCCAAATGTGTTGGATCACATTAGTATCTACACGACCTTAGTTCAATACACACCTATAATGTGCTTACATGGTAGCTGTAACTATAGGTCTAAGGGATCCACAAATGGTAAGACATGGTCCTAATCGTGAGGAGCTCATGATACACAAGACAGATTTTTTTTTTTATAAATTTTTTTTTCAACGTTTTATTTATTTTTGGGGGGACAGAGAGAGACAGAGCATGAACGGGGGAGGGGCAGAGAGAGAGGGAGACACAGAATCGGAAACAGGCTCCAGGCTCTGAGCCATCAGCCCAGAGCCTAACGCGGGGCTCGAACTCCCGGACCGCGAGATCGTGACCTGGCTGAAGTCGGACGCTTAACCGACTGTGCCACCCAGGCGCCCCAAGACAGATTTTTTGAGTGCTATCGTAGTCCATGTGAAAGGTGAGAACTTAAACTGGGAAGATGCGCAATGTTTATATGTTTTAGATTAGGAACAACAAAAGTAGACAGGTATGAAAGCATTCAAAAACAACTCAAATTATTCTTTTTATATCCAGAGATTTCTGTTTATCTATGTATAAAACTTCCTCCGTATAATCACTAATATTTTCAATAGGTAGTACACATCCAATAACCATATGCTGGTAAGTGAATGGAGTCTGAGTGATAAGTAAATGAGTTAAGTGTTACTATAGGGAATACATTTACACCTACCTCCATATGGAGACATTTTTTTTGATACTTCCCATTTATGTTAATAAGCACACTGAAGTACAGTCCATCTAATCCTGCTGTCTGCCAAACAGTCAGGATGTAATGCCCAGCAACTCCCTTTCCCTTTGTAATTATATTAAGAATTGATAATGTGGTTTCTTAATTCTATAATTCTTATTCCCTAAAATGACCAAAGGTTCATGTTCTTCCATCTAATGTGATTAAGCTAGAGAAATTGGAGTCTACTTTTGGTATGAGGCCATCATATTGTCCACTTAATGTAGGCATCCAAAAAAGCTCATTCTCCCAGTGTCTACATGGATTTTCCTATTTTTCTCTCTTTTTAAAAATTTGTTAATGCTTATTTATTTTTGAGAGAGAGAGAAAGAGAGAGAGACTGAGCGCTAGCAGGGGAGGAGCAGAGACAGAGAGACACAGAATCCAAAGCAGGTTCCAGGCCCTAAGCTTTCAGCACAGCCTGATTCAGGGCTTGAACTCACAAGCTGTGAGATCATGACCTGAGCTGAAGTCCTACGCTCAACCACCTGAGCCACCCAGGCACCCCTGAAACTTCCTGTTTAACATCACTATCCATCTCCAGCCAACGGTAACTCCAGGTGCCAAATAAAACAATCACTGACTTGGCAGAGAATATGACATCAAATAACAAGTATAAGAAAGTTTCACTTATTAACTATATGTATGTGGGCTTTAATAACTTTAAAAATCATTATTAGTTTCTTAGTGCTCATTGTGTTATTGAAGTGAAATATATCAAGGTTTAATATTTACCTAGTGAGTCAACAATACTTCTTGCAACGACAGTGGTAAGAGACACAAGTCATGTTTCCTTTCTTGAAGTTAGTTAACATGTAGTCAAGAAGCAGTTTAAGATATATATCTGAAATTTAATTACTGATTATGCATTTTTAAATTTTATTATTAAATAAAAAATTTGATATTAATTCAAAATTATCTATCTATATCTATATCTGTATCTGTATCTATATCTATATCTATCTATATAAACGTCTACACACACATGTCTATCTATCTATATAAATGTCTATACACACACAGATATATACTTAGTTCCAGCTCTCTGGAAATTGACCTTGGCTAGAGAGAGCTGACTTAACAAAGGCACTCTTCCTTCTCAGGAGCAGTAAATCTAATGACAGGTTGATACAGAACTCGATGCCTTCTATGCATCATGGTAAAACTCTGAAGGACTATTCAGAGTTCAAGGCTCCCTGTGGCTTTGGCTAAGACCTATGTTGAGACTGCATTGTCACCAACTCCTTTCTCTAATATTTTTTTCCTTCCTTTCCCTCATACAAGTGTTGATCCTAATAACTTATAGTGGATAAGCTATCTTGATGAAGATGCTGATTATTCACTTCCAGTCCACGAAAAAGCATAAAGTGGGAGATGAGTTCAGTCTAGTATGATGAAAAAAACTATAGAAGAGTGGGAACCTTTGTTTTTCATCTATTATTTTTAAAAAAATAATGCTTTTATTTTATTTTTGAGAGAGAGAGTGTGAGCAGGGGAGGGACAGAGAGAGAGAGAGAGAGAGAGAGAGAGACTGAATCTGAAGCAGGCTTCAGGCTACGAGCTGTCGGCACAGGCACAGAGCGTGATGCGGGGCTTGAAACCACAGACCGGTGAGATCACGACCTGAGCCGAAGTCAGACACCTAACTGACTGAGCCACCCAGGCGCCCCTCAGCTATTATTTGAAAGAACTGAAATTGATTTCAGGGTTAACCATATATATTTTGAATATTATGATATGAGGACATAGAATAGATACTCTTAATTCAAATGATTGAGGAAAACCTAAACAAACCCTATTATATTAATTATATTAATATTAACATTTATTGGAGATGAACCATTTATTCATTTTTATTTTTATTAAAAAATTTTTTTTAAGTTTATTTTTGAGAGAGAAAGAGACAAAGCGCTAGCAGGGAGCGGCAAAAAGAGAGAGGGAGAGAGGGACACAGAATCCGAAGCAGGCTCCAGGCTCCGAGCTGTCAGCACAGAGCCTGGTGCAGGGCTCCAACCCACAAGCTGTGAGATTATGTCCTGAGCCGAAGTCAGATGGTTAACCGACTGAGCCACCCAACTGCCATGGAGATGACCTATTTAATTAAATACTATGGCATTTGCAGTATGGCACAGATAACAGAGTGCCCCAAATATTCTGTATGCTTCCATATATAATCTACCCTCCATTATAGTTAAATTGGGACAATGGATTAGTTCTATAATGGCCTGTGGGGAGAAGTGAAGTGTATCACTTCTGGTTTTAAGTACTGAAGAATGAACCTTCCACATACTTTGTTCCCTTGACCCAGCAAGTCTTTGATGCCCCATAATGACAGCAACAAAATACGGAAGGCATCCGAATTCTTGAGTAACTACATGGATATTTAACTGAGATTGTTACCTAACTCACAAAAGATTATGAGAGACAACCACATCTTTGCTATGTTAAGCCACTGAGCTTTAAGGTCCCTTTGTTTCTGCAACACACCCTAATATCCTGTCTATTTATCCTGAGTATCTTTTGGCAGCCATTTTCTCAATAATAACTAGTAGGAAATAGAGTTTGCTCTTGCTTCCAACCCTTTTATGGAGTTTTGTTTTGTTTTTTATGTTTTTGAATAGGTAACATATTCATATGATTCACAAACTAAAAATAAATTTTCCTTAAAAGTCTGGTAATTTGGGTTATATTAAACATGAATGTGTTTTCTCTGTGCCTGGTGGGGTTTGTTATAAGGTTACCCTATTGGGTCTCATATAGGAAAAACCTCTCATGTAAAACTCTTAGGTTGCCCAAATATCACAGAAAAAACTGTTGTAGTCTCCTGTACTACAGGAAAAAAAAAATGGGAGATAAGTTAGGGAAGAAGTGGATAAATATTTATTTAACTGTTTTTTGTTTTTACCAATGAATGTTATGGACTGAAATGCCTCCCAACATTCTTATGTCAAAGTCCTAACCCTCAATGTGATTAGGATTAGGGATAGGAAGTATAAAGAGATAATAAATGTTGAGTCATAAGGCTAAGGCTTCAATCTGATAAGACTGATATCCTTATAGGAAGAAAGACATCAGACATCTCTTTCCTTCTGATTGTGTGAAGAGGAATTTTGATAGCCATTTAGGTCATATGTAGTACAAAGATCTGCTTTAGGTCATATGCAGTACTTATACATATTTTGTTTTCTATATGTTGGCTTGAAGGTGATAAAATATGGTAACAACTCACCTATAGTTCTTTTTTCACAGATTACTTTAATCCCTTTGAGGCAATTTGAAAACCATTGTTTGAAATTCATACTAACTTAGAATCTTTGTATTCCCAGTACCTGAAGAAGGGCTCTGATTGTGCAGCAGATTTCTGATGTACTTTGAGAATACAAGCAACACTCTGAGACATTTTGAGGTCCCAACACAATCAGTGTATTTTTTTCCTGAAATGATCCATGTTGAAAATACAATTTTGAGCCTTATCTGAGGCACCTACACATTTTTCATAGACAAGAAAATTCCTGTGAACAGTTTTGTTTTTATCAAAAAACTCCTAGATGTGATACCTGTAGTATGATCATGGTATCATGATTACTATTCAATACATCAATAAATATTTGAACAACTTTAATGTGTCTGAGGAATAAGGTAGTAAAGGAAATAGGCAAAAATTCTGATTCTTGGTCCTCACATTTTATTTATTTATTTATTTATTTATTTATTTATTTATTTAACGTTTATTCATTTTTTTTTTTAATTTTTTTTTTTAATTTTTTTTTTTCAACGTTTATTTATTTTGGGGACAGAGAGAGACAGAGCATGAACGGGGGAGGAGCAGAGAGAGAGGGAGACACAGAATCGGAAACAGGCTCCAGGCTCTGAGCCATCAGCCCAGAGCCCGACGCGGGGCTCGAACTCACGGACCGCGAGATCGTGACCTGGCTGAAGTCGGACGCTTAACCGACTGCGCCACCCAGGCGCCCCTAACGTTTATTCATTTTTGAGACAGAGAGAGACAGAGCATGAATGGAGGAAGATCAGAGAGAGAGGGAGACACAGAATCTGAAACAGGCTCCAGGCTCTGAGCTGTCAGCACAGAGCCTGACGCGGGGCTCGAACTCACGGACTGCGAGATCATGACCTGAGCTGAAGTCGGACGCCCAAACGACTGAGCCGCCCAGGCGCCCCTGGGGCCTCACATTTTAGTTGAGAGAGATTAGCAGAAAAAGAAAACCCACAAAACATGTACATATCAAGCGGTGGTCACTTGGTGGTCAGTTTTATGAATAAGATGGCCTATCATCCCCTCCATAAAAACATAATGTTACCTGCCATTAAGACAAAATATCAAAAAAAAATATTCTTAATATTTTACAAGATAAATGCAATGGTCAATTGCATTTTCTCTCTTGCCTTCTAGCCCCTCAATCCCACGTGCACCTATGCATGTGTGTGCATACACACACACACACACACGCACACACACACTTTCTTTTTCTTTCTGCTCTCTTCCCCACATGAGGAACCTTGGCTACCTCATAAACCACAAGGCTTGCAAAAATAATACCATGAAAATACTATTCTGATGGCTTCTGTAACCCCAAGCAAAAAGCACGGTCCCCAAACATGAGTTTCCCCTAAAGTCAAAAATTGCTGCCTACATTGAAACCATGAGGGCAACTACTCAACTGTCCATTATCGTATCTAAACACTGACTCTGTCTCAATTAGGAAGCTACTTCATCTTCAGATGCTCCGTTTCACATCAGCTGAATAAATCCTTTAACCTCTACTTGAGTCACTTAAATTTCTTTTGAAAATTTAAGATCAGAGAGTTCAGGACACAGGCACTAAAATTTTCATTTGGGTTTGGGGGAAAATGATAGGTAAGGCATAAGACTTCAGCACTAAATTATGTTATGCAAAAATTTAACTTAATATGCATTTGTATTCTTAGAAAAATTTTCTAAATTAGCTTAGGATCAAAACAAATTATAATGTAAAGGCATGGCTCTAACATGTTTGTAGAAGTATTTGTGGAATTCTGATCGCTGGTTAGAGAAGGAATCCTCTATTGTTTTATGCATAGGCTTTTTTGTAGGTACTATGGTAACTGATTCCTCAAAGATATGATACATCTTATTGATAAATATAGTTTCGAAGCTCCAGGAAAATGTATCACTGTTATGAAATAAAGGTAGATCTCTACAGTAGAAAGATGATATAACCATTGAGATGATAAACCAGGAAGAACTTTTCACTACTTTTAAGTCCAATACTATCGTAAGAGCCTTTCCCAGTAGGCAATGTAGTGGACCAACTGTGATTTCTATTTGTGGACCAAATATATGACACATAATGAACATTTCATGAAGATATAGAGATTGTAAATATCTTCATTTCACTTATGATTATCTTCAAAACAATGTTGGAATGTCTAATGTAACATTTCTGTGTATGGCTGTGCATACTCATCCATTTGTCCTATGTACTAAACTGACTCTTTAAGTTCATCTCTGCCTTAATATATCTAGTCCTGAATTTGTGAACAGGTCATCAGGACAGAACAAACAGTGACATCTCTATGTACTTTTAAGAAAAGAGCCAGTAACATGACATTTAGAACTACAAATGTACTTATTGTAGTTTCTTTTCTGTAGAGAAAGATACATGAAAACGAGAAAGGGAGGGAGGGAAAAGAAAAGAAGGAAGGAATAAAGGGACAAAAAGAAGAAAGAAAGGAACAGGAAACTTCTGAAGAGAGTGAGCATCTGAACAAATAAAGATCTCTTGTTCCAATTATATATTTCAGGTGGGCTGAACCTTTCATGACTTTAAATCCTAATGGTAATGGGACCACTCTGTAAGAACTACAAACTGTAGACTACTAGAGTTTTATAGCCCTGTGATGTATTTTATTTGGCCATTTTGTGATGTCTGCACAGAGTTTTCAAATCAATGAGATTAGGTATGTACTCAGCTTACCATGACACAAGCAACTTAGGAAATGCATACACATACAGCACATTTAAGATTCAGCACTTAAACAGAGTCCATAACCAGTGGCTACCAGACATACATTGATTTTAACATTAGGGGAATCTGAAAATCCTAGAATCCTAAAAGCCAGATGTCTTTTTAAAGAATTAGACAAAACATAAGAAAAAATCTGTCCTGGGACTAAATTGGTCCAAATTGAAGATATTAACCCAGAAATAGTCTGTGATTAGAGTGAAGCCATGTTAATTTAGGAGAATAGGGTTAAAAAGAGAGAGAGAGAGAACATTTGTAAATGTTTTTTTTGAAAACTATTATAAAATCTTTTATTACAAGAGTGAAGTGATTTCAAAAATTCCAAATCGCCTTAAGATTAATTTAAAAAAAATAGGAGCGACTCATGCAAAATGAATGAGATGAGACTGTTCTAGCTTGACTCAGAGTTACACTCTCCGTGTGAAGTACTGCAAAAGACAGCTAAATATATTCAGGTTAGAGAAAAAAAATCAGCATCTAGTATTATTTCTTTGGGGGGAGTAGGTGATGGAGATAGAATGGCCATCTGGGAGCCAAATCTCTGTAAAGGGACATTTATCAGTGGAACAGAAGGACTTTAGCTCTGCAATCTGCTTGCTATGTTTGTAGAAAAAGCACCATTTAAAAGCTAAGACAGCTTTTCTATTTCATGGGTCTTTTTTACATAAGAAAAATAACACCGATTAATATGTTACTCTAAAAAAATTGTTGCTTCCTATATGTCTTATGTGCATCTACACTATGAACTTGCTAGGTTAGACATCAATAGATTAACCTTGGAAGAGAGAAGATGTCAAGGGAGTAAAATATTTTACCATGGTACTATTTCTCTTCTTGTCCATATTGCACACACTAAATTACACCCACCTCCTTTTCTCACAACGCCCCACAACGGCTACTTTCCTCTTCTTCCCTTCCCCCTACCATATGGTCCTAGCATTGCTTGCAAATGTTTTCAATATGTTCCTGCTCATCTTCTGAAGTAAAGGATGGTTCGTCTTGGTTCAGCTTTACTCAGTACATTTTGGGAACACAGGTTAACCTTAACAACTAATTTTCACATAAGGAAATCAGACGTAGGAAAATGAAATCAGTAAGCATTAATTAGAAAAGCTTCAACAAGCTAAACTTTTAGGTTTTAATCCAAGGGAAAGTTAGATTCACAAGTATATTTTTTTACTATAGATCTATACTAATCAAGGCAGTGTTGTATTGGTGAAAACACAGACATAGATCAACAGAATAGAGACCAGAAACACAACCACATAAATACCATCAACTGATTTTTTTAATTTCTTTTTTTAAGTTTGTTTATTTACTTTGAGAGACAGAGAGGGGGGAGAGAGAGAGAGAGAGAGAGAAAGAAAGAGAGAGAGAGAACAAGGGAGGGGCAGAGAAAGAGAAGGAGAGAGAAAGGGAGAGAGAGAATCCCAAGCAGGCTCCTTGCTGTAAGCTCAAAGCCCAAGGCAGGCTTCAACTGACCAACTGGAGATCACAACCTGAGCCAAAATCAAAAGTCAGACACTCAACTGAGCCACCCAGGCGCTCCAATTATTATTTTTTTTTACAAAGGTCAAAGGCAATTCAATGGTGAAAGGAATATTTTTTTCAACCAATGTTACATAACAATGGGATGATCATGCGCAAAATAAAAATCAAATAAATCGGAGTATGTTAGATCACCTTCATTACTTCTTTGCCATATAAGGTTTTGCATAGGAGGTTCCTAATAACATGAAACAATTGATACAGACCTGTAAATCTTTGATTATATATTTCTAGATCTATTCTACATTGATCTGTAAATTTCTTTTCTATCTTATGTAGTTTTAGAGTTTTTTAACCATGGTTCTCAGCTCAGCCTAAGACCAGGGCTTAAAGTCAATCATAATGGACCTCTCTGTTCTGAATTGGCATTAACTTTAAGAGATGATTTATTTTTGTGAGTTTTGGGCCAGGCAAACTGAAAGGAAGTGGATCAGAAAGAGGAGTGTTGGCAGAATGCATAGAGGGGCATATAATGAGGGAAGAGCAAGAGTAGTACAAAGGTTTTTAGTTTTAAGTAACAATGTGGAAGAATCTAAGACAGAGAGCAAGTTTTAAATTTTTGCAGATTTAACTCATTTTGTTCAGGGAAATTTTAAGGACACAATGTTGTTATCTTAAATTATTTTAGAAGCTTCCTCCTACAAACTTTTAAAATTGGAGATCACTAAATGTTTGGAATTTTGCTCCCTTTTTGTTTTAAAACACCTCTCAAATGAACAATTTTTGTTGAAAGTTTCCTAAAGTGGCTACATATAATTTTAAATTATCTTTGGTAAAATTCTGACACTTAAAAACAGAAATTGGAGTTAAAATGTTAATGATTTTTTTTTTTTAAAGCTAGACTATGACCTAAAGGAGACACAGACTTTAAGAGGAAAAATTCAAGAAAGGATGGCAATAGTTGATTAAATACTATCGTTGCTGTACCTCATGGCTCAGGATCTCCCTCTAATGGTGGGCTGTCTGCAACTGCAGACCCAACAAATCCAGAGGATGGAAGTTGGAAATAGGCTCTATCCCTGAATTAACACTCTCACAGACCATCTAAAACAAGAAAAATTATCATACATTTTATGTTTTTTAATTTTTTAAATGTTTTTATTTATTTTTGAGACAGAGAGAGAGAGAGACAGAGCATGAGCAGGGGAGGGGCAGAGAGACGGGGAGACACAGAATCCGAAACAGGGTCCAGGCTCTGAGCTGTCAGCACAGAGCCCGACGTGGGGCTCGAACTCTCAAGGACTGTGAGATCATAACCTGAGCTGAAGTGGGAAGCCCAACCGACTGAGCCATCCAGGCGCCCCTATCATACATTTTAAATGGAAGTTCTAAGCCAAAGTTTGTCCTACAAGGATTGCCTACTGTGGCAGGGGAAAACATTACATTGAAAGAGCATTTGTAGTGTCTTAGAATTGGGTAGTCAGTGGATAATATTTATAGGGTTTGGGGGTCTGTCGTTTAAGATGGATCCTAGGCATGGAGTTAACTCAGTTGAGGAAAATCTGTGATATAACTGCTTAGTATTTGAGTACATAGCATCAAGACTCTTGAAGTGAGCCCTAATAAATAAATTGGTTTGTGAAAATGAATTATTTGACCAGGTGAGCAAAATATTGCCCTGACAGGAGAGATTTTTGCCCAGAAGCAAAAAATTTGCTCAGATACTGTGGTTTACAGTAATTTCCTGAAGTAAACAGTTAAGTCGTCAACAAAGATAGCCTCAATTTTCAGTCCTAACACTGAAACTCAGTGAAAAAGGGGATCTCAATTCTCATATTTAAGGGGAATAAACCCCAAACAAAGTAAAACCACTTACTTTGAAGCCCCAGTTCACATTCCAGTTTTTCTGTTTTCTGTGTCTAACCATCAACAGATTGATTAATATTCTGAGCCCATACATATTATGCATATTATATTTTGCAAGTTCTTTTTTATCTACATTAATAATGCATGTAAAACATCTAAACCAGTACTAGTCATATAGAGGTTGCACAATAAATGTAAGTTTCTTCCACCTTGAGAGAATCAAAGCAATAAAGTTAATATTGAAAATAATATTTTAAGTCCCTTGAATGTAGAGGATAACATGATACATTTTCTTTTACATTTGCAAGGTAAACTTCTTTATGTATACATTTGTGGTATTGCATTAAATTGTGTTGATTGCTGCCATGTGAGAAAATTTATTGGTTATAAAAACTAGGGACATTTGAGGAAGACATTAATGACAGTTTTATTGAGTTAAATATTATTTCTAGTCACATATCATAAAACTTACATGTTATAAATTTATAGTTGGATGAGCTTGAGAAAATGTATACAGTTGTTCAGTCAATACCATAAGTGAATTTTGGAATACTTTAATGATCCCAAAATATCCTTCTTGTCATCTTGCCACCCTTGGAAAAAGGCAATCATTCACATGTTTTCTTTATCTATGAATTTTGCTCTTTTTAGAAATTTCCTACAAATGAATCAAACAGTTTGTAGTAGTTTATGTCTACATTGTTCTACTTAACATGATATTTTTTGTTAGTAATCCATGCTGTTGCATAAGTCAGAAATTTGCTTCTTTTTACTGCTTGGTAGTATTTCCTTGTATGAATATAAGACATTACATTTATCTATCACATGATGATTGACATTTTGGTTGTTTTTAAATTTTGGCTATGAGGAATAATGCTGCTGTAAACATTCACATAAAAGTCTCTCTGTGGATGTGTGTTTCCTATTTCTTGTGTATATACCTAGAAATTAAATTGCTGTGTCATATGATAAAGATTAAGTTCATTATTTAAAGAAGTACGAATCTTTTTTTTTTTTTGAAAGTGGTTGTATAATTTTATATTCCCACCAGCATTGCAGGGCGACTTCAGTTCCTCCACCTTCTTAACAATACCTGCTATTGTCATTATTTCAAATTTTAGAAAATGAGTAGTGCAGTTTAGTGCAGTTTTATTTTGCATTTTCCAAATGACCAATAGTGCTGAACATCTTTTCATCAACTTATGGCCCACTTTCATAATCTATTTTGTGAAATGTCTGTTTGACTACTTTGCCTCTCTTTTCATTGGATTATCTTCTCCTTATTCAGTTGAGTGCTTAATATATTGTGGATACAAATTTTTGTTAAACTTTGTTACACAATTAATTTTACTCAGTCTGTGATTTGTCTATGTGTATTCTAAAATGTTGCTTTCAAAGAACAAAAGTTGTAAATTTGCGATTGTCCAGTTTATTTTTCATATGGTTTAAGTTTTTTGTGTTCTGAGAAATTTTTGGTTACATATAAAATTTCCTCTACAAATTTTATAGTTAAACTTTCACTTAAGGTAAGTTTTATGTATAGTTACAGGAAATGGTGAAGATTCATTATTTTCCATACTGATGGTCAGTTATTTTAGCATCATTTACAGGCATACTTTGTTTTATTGCACTTCATTTTATTGTGTTTCACAGGTCCTGCGTTTTTACAAATTGAAAGTTTGTGGAAACCTTACATTGACCAAGTCTATTGGGTCCATTTTTACAACAGCATTTGCTCACTTCATTATGTCTGTGTCACATCTTGGTAATTTTTGTGATATTTTAAACTCTTTCATTATCAGTATATTTGTTATGCTCACATGATCAGTGATCTTCGATGCTACTATTGTAATTGTTTAGGGGTGCCAACAAACGCATCCATGTAAGGTGGCAAAATTAATGGGTATATGTTATGTGTGTTCTGACTGCCCCACCAACTGGCTATTCCCGTTTCCCTCCCTCTCTGTTCCCAAAACACAACAATATTGAAATTAGGCCAATTAATGCTCTATGAAGTCCTCTAAGTGTTCAAGTGAAAATAACAGTTGCATGTCTCTCATTTTAAATTAACATCTAAGAATGATTAAGCTTAGTGAGGAAGGCATGCTGAAAGCTGAGACAGGCCAAAAGCTAGGGCCTCTTATGCCAAACAGTTAGTCAAGTTGTGGATGCAAGGGAAAATTCTTGAAGGAAGTTAAAACTGCTGGCCAATCCAGTGAACATCCAACTGATAAGAAAGCAAAACCGCCTTATTGCTTATATGGAGAAAGTTTTAGTGGTCTGGATAGAAGATCAAACCAGCCACAATATTCCCTTAAGCCAAAGCCTAATCCAGAGCAAGGCCCTAGCTTTCTTCAATTCTATGAAGGCCGAGAGAGGTGAGGAAGCTGCAGAAGAAAAATTCTACAGAGGTTAGTTCATGAGGCTTAAGGAAAGAAGCCATCTCCATAACATAAAGGTGTAAAATGAAGCAGCGGGTGTTGGTGTAGAAACTGCAGCAAGTTGTCTAAAGATCTAGCTAAGACAATGAATAAAGGTAGCGACCATAAACAAAAAATTTTCAGTGTAGATAAAATAGCCTTCTATTAGAAAAGGATGCCATCTAAGACTTTCATAGCTAAAGAGGAAAAGTCAATGCCTGGCTTCAAAGCTGCAAAGAACAGGCTGACTCTCTTGTTGAGGCTGATGCAGTCAGTGACTTAATGACTAAGTTGAAGCCATTACTCATTCACCATTCTGCAATCCTAGGGCCTTTATGAATTATACTAAATCTACTCTATAGAGAGCCTGTGCTCTATAAATGGAACCATAAAGCCTGGATGACAGCACACCTATTTGCAACATGGTTTAAAGAACATATTAAGCTCACAGGTATGCACTAATGTTCAGAAAAAAGATTCCTTTCAAAATATTACTGCTCATTGATAATGCACCTGATCACCAGGAGCTCTGATGGAGATGTACAACAAGATTAATGTCATTTTCGGGGCGCCTGGGTGGCGCAGTCGGTTAAGCGTCCGACTTCAGCCAGGTCACGATCTCACGGTCCGTGAGTTCGAGCACCGCGTCGGGCTCTGGGCTGATGGCTCAGAGCCTGGAGCCTGTTTCTGATTCTGTGTCTCCCTCTCTCTCTGCCCCTCCCCCGTTCATGCTCTGTCTCTCTCTGTCCCAAAAATAAATAAACGTTGAAAAAAAAAATTAAAAAAAAAAAAAAGATTAATGTCATTTTCATGCCTGCTAACACACAATCCATTCTGCAGCCCATGGATCAAGGAGTAATTTCAACTTTCAAGTCTTGTTATTAAAGGAATACATTTCATACGGCTATACCTGCTACAGATAGTGATTCCTCTGATTTTTTACAATTTTTTTTATTAAAACAAATTTTTTTACATTTATTTATTTTTGAAAGACAGAGAAAGACAGCACAAGAAGGGGAGGGGCAGAGAGAGAGGGAGGCACAGAATCATAAGCAGGTTTCAGGCTCTGAGCTGTCAGCACACGGCCCGATGCGGGGCCTGAACCCACAAACCATGAGATCATGACCTGAGCTGAAGTCGGACACTCAACTGACTGAGCCACCCAAGTGCCCCGTGATTCCTCTGATTTGAAACTGGGCAAAATAAACTGAAAATCTTCCAGAAAGAATTCAACATTCTAGATGCCATTAAGAACATTTGTGATTCACAGAAAGAGGTCAAAATAACAAAATGTAACAGGAGTTTGGAAGAAGTTGATTCCAACCCTCATAGATGATTCAAAGGGTTCAAGACTTTAGTGGAAGAAATAACTGTTGATGCAGCAGAAAAAGCAAGAGAAGTTGAACTAGAAGTGAAGGCTGCAGATGTAACTGAATTTTTGAAATCTCATGATAAAACTAGAACAGATAAGGAGTTGATTCTTCTAGATGAGCAAATAAAGTGGTTTCTTGAGATGAAATCTATTCCTGGTAAAGATGTTATGAAAATTGTTGAAATGACAAGGGATTTAGAATATTACAAAAAAACTTAGTTGATAAAGCAGCAATGGCAGAGTGTGTGAACTCTAATGTTGAAAAAAAGCTCTACTTTGGGTAAAATGCTATTAAACAGCATCACATACTAGAGAGAAATGATTTATGAAAGGAAGATTCAATCAACGTGTCCTACATCATTGTTATCTTGTTTTTAGAAATTACCACAACCATCCCAAATTTCAGTCTAATCAGTCAGCGGTCATGAGCACTGGGACAAGACTCTCCATCAGCAAAAAGATTATAACTCACTGAAAGCTCAGATGATTAGTTTTTTTTAGCAATAAAGTATTTTTTAATTAAGGTATTTACCTTGTTTTGTTTTACACATAATGCTATTGCACACCTAATAGGCTATAGTATAAATTAAACATAACTTTTATATGCATCAGGGAACCAAAATATTCATTTGACTCAGTTTATTGTGATATTTGCTTGATTGCACATCTTCATTGCAAAGGTAGTTTTTCCCTTTGTATTAAACACATGAATTAATATTTTGAAATCTTGTGAATAACCTCCTCCACAATTACCTTTATTCAATGATTTAGCATCTGTTGATCTTTGCCTGATCAAATATACTGATGTCTTTAAATTAGTGATTTTTTAGGTATGTCAGTCTTCCTTTCTACCTTCATTCCCTTTCTTCCTTCTTTCCATCTTTCTTTCCTTCCTTTCTACCTCTCTTCCATTCTTCCTTCATTCATTCCTTTCTTCCTGCCTCCTTCTTCCCTCCCACTGCCCCATCCTGCCTCCCTCCTCACTTTTCTTTCTTTTGAAATATCATTATGCATTCATGGATTTTTATTTTTTTTAACGAATTTATCTAGTGGGAAGCCCTTCAGTCTAGATCTAAATGTGCTTATTTTTATTTTTCTTGGTGTTTTTTGTTTCCAATCCCTTTCAGTGAATAAAACTAGAAAGTATATATATATATATATATATATATATATATATATACACACACACACACACATATACACACACATATATATATGTGTATGTAGATACATATTATATACATTATATGTATATATATGTGTGTGTGTGTGTGTGTGTATATATATATATATATATATATATGGATAGACAGCCTTATTGAGTATAGCCTAATCACTTGTGTAAAATGTGTTCCATTATGAATTCCATCAGCAAAGGATAAAATATAAGACTTTCCAACAGAGTGTTCTGATGCTTTCTTCACATCTGATAGGTAAGAATACTATTTAGCATAGATTGATTTTTTTTAATGTTTATTTTTGAGAGAGAGAGAGCACATGAGCAGGCAAGGTGCAGAGAGAGAGAAAAAGAGAGAGAGAGAGAGGGACAGAGGATTTGAAGCAGGTTCTGCACTGACAGTTGAGAGCCTGATGTCGGGCTCAAACTCACAAACCATGAGATCATGATCTGAGCTGAATCTGGAAGCTCAACCAATTGAGCCACCAAGGTGCCGATAGCATAGTTTGAATTTTAATTCTCTTATTATGCATTAAGTTGAGGGTTTTGTTGTTTGTTGTCTTTTTTTTTTAATGTTTAAGAACCATTTGTGCACATTTTGTAAAAAAAATCTGTTCACATTTTTTCTTTCCCCATTTTTAAAAATGTTTATTTATATTTATTTATTTTTGAGGGAGGGAGGGAGGGAGGGAGGGGGGGAGAGAGAGAGAGAGAGAGAGAGACCACCCACCCACCCATAAGTGGGGGAGAAGCAGAAAGAGAGAGAGGAAGACACAGAATCTGAAGCAGGCTCCAGGATCTGAGCTGTCAGAGCAGAGCCCAACATGGGTCTGGAAACCACTAACCTTGAGATCACGATCTGAGCCAAAGTTGGACACTTAACTGACTGAGCCACCCAGGTGCTCTTCTTTCCCCATTTTTCTATCAGATATATGGTCATCTGCAATTTTAGAGTTCTTTAGAACTTTAAGGAGATTACTTTTATTTTTTTATATATAACACAAATATTTTCTTCTAACTTGTCATCTGTTTTGTTTTTGCCCGTGTTGTCATTGTATATATAATGAAATAAATACATTTTTTTTAGTACAAGTGGATTTTAAGTCACAATGAGACGTTTCCCCTGCTTTCTTAAGGTTTTTATATGAGGGTTTTCTTTTTGTACATTTAGATTTTTGATTCTTGTGGTGCTTTGTGGTTGAGTTATTTGAAGTATGGGTCCTTGTTTGTGTTCTCCAAAGTGCTGTCCAGTTGTCCCAACACTTGTGCCTAGTGCTTCTCCTCTTCCCCTCCCCCACTGATGTGAGCTGTGACTTCCTCCATATTACTGAGATTTTATCACCTAGTAGAATCTATTTTTGAATTTTCTTGTATTTTTCACTGGTCTGACTACTTAAGTGTCAGTTTCATACTATGATTTTTGAGGCTCTAAACTAGGTTATATTTTCAGTAGGCCTAGTTTCCCCTCCCTGTTTCCTTTTTTAGGGATATCTTAACTCATCCTGAATGTTCATTCCATAGACATTTGAATATCACTTATGTATCTCCAAAAATTATTTTATTGAATTTTTATATTAACTTGGAGATAACTGCAATTTTTATAATGTGCTGGTGTCATATCAGAACATGAGATACCATATAAATTTGCTTTTGTGTCTTTTTCTAGTGTTTTCCAATATTTCTTCTTGTAAATTTCTATATAACTTACTAATAAGTTTATTCACAAGTATTTAAATCTTTATTTTCTCTTCTGATGATGTTTTCTTTTGCATTACACTGTATGTTCTATTAAATTTTATTGCAGGTATAGATTTGAGTAACCATTGTCACGTAATATTTAATATAAGAAACATTCCATCATTACACAGATACTTCATTGTGTTATCCCTTGATGGTTACACCCTTCCTTTTAATCCTAAACTGGCAACAATTAATCTGTTTTCATTACTATAATCTTGTTCTAGAAATGGGATCATATAACAAGTACCCCTTTGTTTTCTATGCTTTCCTCAATTAGGTTTGTTCAGTGCTTCCTTATGATTGGATTCCTGCATTTTTAACAGAGATACTACAGATGTGATATTTTTCCCTGTCAATTATTCTTGTAAAGAGACACATGATGGTGGGTTTGGCCGATAGCTGGTAATGTCCATTTTGTTAATTTGTTTAATGTAACATTTTCCAGATTTCTCCACAGATAGTATTTTTTGCTCCCATTAAAAAAAGTGATTCTTGAGTCATACTATAACTATATATATCTTATATTTCATCAAATTTTCATACATTAATTTAGCATTCAAAAAAATTTAGTATGTGAATTAAGCACATGTATGTTTTTTTTATTTAATTGGATTTTTATCCTTAATTCTATCTTATTTTCTTTTGTATTTTTCTGTTTATTATGTTATTATTTCTCTGAGGGGTGGTTTTTTGCTTTATTGGATTAAAAAAATATTTAGATCTTTTCAAAGAATTGTACCTATGATTAGGTAGTTACCATTTTAATGTTATCTTTTATAATGACATTAAGACGCTTAAGTACCTATCATTTGAATGAATAGCTTTAAATGACATCCTTTGATGTCAACCTATTGTGCTGTATACACTTTTAAAAGCTTATTCTTTGAAATTTTCCCTGGTATTTTAAGCCATTTATTTGCTTATATTATTTCTTCTTGTCCAAAACCTGTAAGATTTACATTATATTCTGCCATTTTTACCCCATCTTTGATATCATCTTATGATTAACTTACTAACTCATCGCAATGAATTTTCCTGTCATCCTTGGTTGGATGATGTGCTCTTCTTGAGGAAATAAGTATGCTGTGTGAGTGCTGTGTTCCCTGAATTTCTGCATATTTAAATTGTGTTACTATAAGCTGTATCCTTAAATGACAGCTAAAATGGATATATTTTGGCTTTGCTTAAGACAAATTTTTGTTGTGCTTAAAAATGGGAGACAAAATGTGAGTGTTAAAAATGAGTTTTTATTGGGGCGCCTGGGTGGCGCAGTCGGTTAAGCGTCCGACTTCAGCCAGGTCACGATCTCGCGGTCCGCAAGTTCGAGCCCCGCGTCGGGCTCTGGGCTGATGGCTCAGAGCCTGGAGCCTGCTTCCGATTCTGTGTCTCCCTCTCTCTCTGCCCCTCCCCCGTTCATGCTCTGTCTCTCTGTGTCCCAAAAATAAATAAACGTTGAAAAAAAAAAAAATTAAAAAAAAAAAAAAAAGAAATTTAAAAAATGAGTTTTTATTAAATGAGCTTTTATTATATTTGGAAATTAATTTCAAAGACTTGGACCTCTACATGTATACCTCTGATATTTGGAGCTTCTTAGATTATAAAATTAGGAAGAAACTTCATTTTAAAATGGAAAAAAAGATACCCATTTGAGACTTTGATATAGGATGTAGTGATACTGAAGGATCACATATTATCATCATATATTAATGAAAGTGAGTGGTTTTTAAGTCAAATTTTAGTGATTTTATTTCCATATAAAGGATAACAGTAGAAAAGATGCAGATAAACATTTCATCTCTTGGATGAGATTTAAGCTCAGCTGAACCAGAGAATATAGAAGATGAGAAATGTGAGGGTGGTCTGGCTCATACCCCAGAACCCAACAGTCTCCAATCATTCAGTAATCTAGCTTAGACTTTCTTCTAGCAGGGGGCTTGATTCCAAGAGATAGAAGTGGAAGCTGACGATCCTCTCAAAGCCTGGGCCCCACAGACCCAGAATATCATTTCTACTGTTTTCTCTTTATGAAAAACAGGTAAGAAACAAAGGGAAGAGAAATAAAGTCCACCTCTGGATATGAGGAATGGCATGCGCTTATGGGAGTGAAGTGGTAGCAATTTTGGAAATTATTACACAGACATTTTCATTTTCCCCGGACAACTGACTATAAATTTCTTGAGGGATGAGATTTTGCTTTATAGATCTTTATATTCTCCACAGTGCCTCACGTAATATTAATAAATAATATTTGTTTGTTGTTTGGTTTCTAAAAGTGTAATTAAACTTTTAGTCTGAATAGCATGATGAATTCTGGCAGTAACTACAGTACTCCAATAGATGGTACATAATTTACTGACATATCTAACCACTGTGACTTAATATGGACTCGGCAGTTTCCACATGGAGAGATATATGTCGTTAGAAAGACAGTGTCAACAGTATTGGATTTATTAACTTCCATTACAATATGAGTTTTTAGTTAAGATGAAGGTACTGGAATTTCTATTTTACCCTATGCCTAGACTGCATTTTACATGAAAAGTTTAAAAGAAGAGGTCAAGAAAGAGAATTGAGAAGGTCAGACAATATGTTCTTTGCTCTAATAGCCATTTAAATTCAATCATCAGAAAAAGGTACAGAGAAAGCTCTGCCCACAGTTAAAGATAAGGTCACCTACTCCCTTTAAAAAAAATGTTTAATATGTACTGCTCTCTGATAATAATTTTTGCATATCAAAGTGGCCTCCTAAGAAATTTTACTTCTACTTCTGATGAAATTTATACAATGCCATAACAATACAACTAATAATAGTTAAGATTGTTGAATAGTACAAACAATAATCAATGTAGCACAACTGAATGTTTCTTTAAGTTAAAGTATAAGTTCTTATTATCTTCTTTATCTTTATCCCCTTGCATCCTGCCCAACAAATGTCACAGTTATTAGACATAGTACATACTCAATAAAATTCAATATTTCTCGACTATTAATATTATTTATTAAATTTGATTCCTTAAATAAAATTTTGATAAATTCAAGTCAAATTTAATTAAATAGATATTTTAAAAACTTAATTCATTCTGGAAGAACTAATTCTTCTTAATTCTTTTGTAAAATTAATTCTTAATCTTGGCTCCTCCTTTTTGTGTGGGGGGGTGGCATTTCATTTGTTGCATTTGCTTTTTTCTTTTGAGAGAGAGACAGAGAGAGAAAGCACAAGCAGGGGAGGGACAGAGAGACACGACCTGAGTCGAAATCAAAAGTCAGACACTTAACAGACTGAGCCATCCAGGAGCCCCTGTTGCATTTTTTTAAAAGAAAGTTTATACAGAAAACCAACATATTCTATAAATATCTGTAACATCAACAATCTAAGGGAAGTGATTTATACAGTAGAAAGTATATTTACCCATAAAAAATGAAGACATTCAAATTATGATTCTTGATTCTATATTTAACATTTAAAAGACAGTAGATAATTTATTTATCTTCCCCGAATCTGATTTTCTCATTTTCTAAATGAGCACAATGTGTTGTTGGTAGGATAAAATCAAACAACATATGTAGAAATAATATAAATATAGATTTTAATTTTAGCTTCTTGGCAGATTGATATTTTGTTCATATTTATAACCACAACACCTTATGATATGACCCTGTAAACATCATGTGATTCTTTAATTAAAAAAATTTTTTTGATGTTTATTTTTGAGGGGGGGGAGAGGCAGAGGGAGAGAGTCAGACACAGAATCAGAAGCAGGCTCCAGACTCTGAGCTGTCAACATAGAGCCCAAAATGAGGCTCGAACCCATGAACAGTGACATGATGACCTGACTTGAAGTCAGAAGCTTAACCAACTGAGCTACCCAGGTGCCCCAACAGCACATGATTCTTAAGGACTTGACAACTGAGTAAAATTATGTAAACTGAATAAAACATTGTTTTTTAGTTCTGGAATTATGGAGCTTAACTGCAAATAGATTTCAGCATGACAGCACCTACAGAAATTTTACAAGACTTTTTCATGAGGATTTGCAATATACTTGTATTCCTCCTCTGCCAACATGAAAGACTTTGGTGATAACTCCGACAAGTTGTGCTTTGACAAGTCCCATATACTCTCATAGATTCAATTTCTTCACTTTTAAAGTAGATTTATTAATACATCACCTACGTAACTGTTGTGAAGGTCAAAATAAATACAACAAAGAAAAACCCACTGTGTAACATGAATTTAAAATATCAACCAAGGGATTGATTTCAACAGAGTAAAAGGTTTAATCTGACTTCCTTTAATGGAATGATTTTCATGCAACAACTGAGACAGTAGTGGTTACTTAAGATTCAGTTTCTCTCCTTTTTTGTAGCAATTAACCTGTTAGAAAACTATCATCTATTCAGATACAAAGTAGATTTCAAGTATACCAGACCCTCCTCATGAGATAAAAAGATTCATAACCACAGTAATATGACAGAATATGCTTGGAATCTGATTAGAAAGGCCCACTTCTTGCTTTGCTGTGGTAGCAGATATCTCTTAAAAGACTATTGAGACTTTGTTTGCCGTTGCCATATTTAGTTTGTCAACTGCATCTTAACTTCTGTTAGCTAAATGTAATATACACTTCCTGTAAAAGCCAGGAGACAAAGTATCTAGGTCACTTTTCTTATGGTAATTTTTAGCAATATCTTACTTATTTACCCATTTCAACGTTCCTGTGATAACATGGCCACACAATGAAATGTTCTTTTGCCAAATTGTCTCAATGGATAGAAGGAAGGTGTAGCCATGTGTCTCATTAAGTATAAGTGAGAGATGACCTCATTTAGTTTTAATAGCATACTTAGGTAATTATTTGTATTTATTTATTTATTTATTTATTTATTTATTTATTTATTTATTGCTTACCTTCAGAGAGAGTCATTGACAATAGTAGACACATATGGCTGGAATGTATAAGCAGGCTTGAGCTACTCAACAGCTCTTATTATCAATTTGATCAAAAATATAATTCAATCCCACACAATGTGTAAAGCAAAAAACTGCAGAAGGTATTATTTTTCAAACACAGTGGCACTTTGCTATGGTATGCGAGATATACTTTATGTGAAATCACATTCCCCAAAATTTTATCAGAAAGCAGATGGCCATAAAATCAACTGTATTTCCTCAGAAACAATGTTGTATGTAGATGTTATGCTCTTTATCAAAAATTTGTTCTCATAGTAGCTATAAATTAACAATATGCCATAAAATCAAAACACTATAATCTTGGAAATGTATAATTATTTGAATAGAAGGCACATGTTTTTCATAGTTTTTCAAAGCTACAAATATCCTAAAGATTAGAGTTCAGTCGCCTAATTTTAACATGAAGGAATTTGAACAGTTTAATTATTTGACCAATATTAACTATCTAGTTAGTGTTAAATATAAGATTAGATTTTAAATTTCTATTTTCCCAGTATAATTATATTCTACTTATTTTAGACCAACTTCCATTACAAAAATCCAAAATATGAAGTTATTTATAAGTGATTTAGTTTATCTGAAGAGAGATCATGTCTGGCAGCTGTTCTATTAGGTCTTGTACCTGCATAGCCCTGATACTTCAGAGGAATTTTATCTAATCTAGATTATAAGACTTGTTTTGTAGGAAACATTTACCACTTGCCAATTATAAGCATGATGCATCAAAGAACTGGAATTTACCACTTTTATTCCAGATTACGCTAGAAAAGGAGGGGAGGACTAAGGGTTACATGTCCAATTCTCACTAGAGTGGATGCGATTAGGAATTTTCAAAACTGCCTTTCTATTTTTTTTTTTTAAGAGAGAGAGAGCGAGTAAGAAGGGGAGGGGCAGAAAGGGAGGGAGAGAGAGAATCTTAAGCAGTCTCCACAACCAGTGCAGCGCCAGATGGGCTCAACATGGGGCTCAATCTCATGACTGTGAGATCATGACCTGAGCCAAAATCAGAGTGAGACACTTAACTGACTGAGCCACCCAGGTGCTCCAACCTTTCTATTTTTTTAAACTCATTTATTCAACCAACATTTATAGAATACACATTTGTGGAAGGATTTGTTTCAGTCCTATGGATAAATAAGTAAAATATCATGACTACTTATTGAATGTTATTGTGCTTTTAGAATGTAATCATTTGAAGGAAGTATAGTGAGTTCAAAAGGCAGCTACTTTTCAGTCTTCAATGTGGAATGTTTCTAGATGCTGTGGCCTAATACTTATATCTTACTATATAGTCCTACAACATTCAAAGAGAGATACACAAGGAAGGATGTGCTTTTCAAATTCTAGTGGGAAATAGTTCTTCAAATACCCTGGTCTTCATAAATTGGATCATTCTACCAAAGACCCTGAAGAGATATGGAGATATATGTGTGTGTGTGTGTGTGTGTGTGTGTGTGTGTGTATGTTATTTTTCTCTATGGAGGTACTTCAGTTACTTCTTTCCATCCAGTCCCTGGAGTGGAAATTTCTCAGGGTGGGCTGGTTGGTTCAAGTGGGATTTAGTTATCACCCTTTAAGGTTGAAATATTAATACTCTGAATACTGTGTGATGACTGGCTTCTCATGGCTAGGGATGTCAAGAACAGAGTTTGAATATTAATAGTCCTAGAGGAGACAGGGTGTGCACTACATTTTTAAAGTCTCAAGACCCTAGACTTACTATTTAGAAAATGTTAAAAAAAATACTAATGTAGGCCATTGAATAGACTATTATAACACTATGAAAATGTACAAGAGCATTATTTTTATTTTTGATAATATATACTGTAAATAACCAACTGGTGACTGTCAGATTTATGCTACTGAATTAAATTCACAGGCTCTCCTAAAGTGGTAACATTTGAATTTGTAGTGGTAGTAGGTTTAGGCTGCAAAGTCAGATTATCCAGTGGAAGATATACTAAGTAAGAACCTCCCAAAGCAAAACTGAATATGTGAGTTGACTTCTAGATACAGTTGTTTTAAGAGTGATATATTTTAAGAATGAAGGCATAGCAAGCATAACTTATGGTGTTTTCAGATATATCTGCAATCTCAATTTTTTCATGTGAAAAATGACGATAATGAGTATTTCCATGGAGTTTTGAGGACACACACACAAGGCATATTTCTAAATTCACCTATCACAACTCCCACAACAGATTAGCACTAATACATGATGGCTATTTTCTTTCCTTTTCCTCTAAAAAGTCTGAATGTGATTTTCTGGTTATATGTATAAACTGAGATCCATTGTTTGCCATCTTTTTTCACAGGTGATTTGTGGAGTACTTGATTTTTTTTCCTTTTTTAATCAAGTAGGCTTTTACAAGACCTTATTCCTAAACCTTAAAGTGGTTATGTGTTCACATAAAATAATCATCAAAATGGTCAGATACAGAAAATTATACATGGATCAATCTATGAGGGATTTCCAGGTGTCCAGAAGTTATCTGATTGCTTTGAGACTTGACAGAGCTGGAGGTGAAGGGAAGTTTTATATTTCTCATCTGAATTCTAAAAAAGTCTTTCCAAAATGGAAGTCACAAAACTAATCCAGGTAGTGTAGAATAAATCTCTGATAATGATTAGCTTGGCTACTTAAAAAGGCTTTCCTGAGTACTGGTCAAAGAAAAATAATTGATCAATTTAATATCCAGAAAAAAAAAGTAATTGGGAAAAGCTCTATCCTCAACTTTTTGATTAGTTAAGAATCTATGCAATAAATTGGTGGGTATGGTGGGTAGACCCGAATTTCAGAAACCATTTCCTATCTCTAACATTTTCTTGTAGTATTACCTTCCTGTTCTTGTGTTTCCCATAGATAAAATGGAGGTAATAAGATTATATTTTTTTGGAGCAGTTGTAAGGATTGAATATGCTAAAACAGAAAATTCCTAGATAACTGAAGTTTAGAAATGGAGGTGATTGTATTGTTCTTAAAAGTAGTGCAGTTTGGGATGGTTGATGACATAGTTACATGAAACTAACTACAATTTAGCAAATTAAGCTTAGGAAGATAATTTTTTTCTTTAATAAATAATAAAGTTTTTTTTAAATCAAAATCTATAGTAACAGAGAATTACCAAAATAAATAACATAGACAATATAAGAAAACATATAAAAACAAATAGAAAAACAAATCCTATAAAATCTGGTCAAAATATCGAAGCAGACAATACATTAAATAAAAACATCAGAAATAGCCAAATGAAAAAATGTTGAACCTCTATATAAAAAAAATATGAAAAAAATTTTTAAAAATCAACCTCAATTGTAATGTAAATAAAAGCAAACAATGTACATAATGTTTTACACATACATTTGGGAATAATTTTTCATTTCATCTCGGCAAGATTTAAAAGTGGAGGCAATGTAAATTGGTTTAGCATTTTTAAATGACAATTTGGCGCTATCTAGCAGGATGTGAAATTTGCCTATTCTTTGTTTCAGCAATTCCACTGCAGGAGAAATACTCACACATGTAAAAAGAGTATAATTGCTACATTTTTATAATAGTTAAAAATTGAATATATTTTTGAACATATGTAATACACATATATTATATATGACACACACTAGGTTATATGTGAGAATTTACTTTAACTATAATTACCAGTACTGAATATTTTTTCCATTTCTCTTCTAGATTCACTCTTCACCCATCCCCAGGCTGCTCTGGACCTGGGAGGACAAATGCTATGGACTACAACCACATACCTTCAGGACTTTTGCTTCTGTTTGAGTCCCATCAGAAAATGAACTGAAATAAGGTTGGGGTATTTGACTTCCTCACTGTCAAGTCGCTAGGGGTTAGATGCTTCCCTCTAATAAAAGCCACAGTTTCAGTTAGACACCACCCCTGGTTTCTAGTAACCATTCCTACCCCTCACTTCTTCAGGGCTAGAGACAGCACAGCTCCCTACTACTATAAGCCACTAGGCTCTGCACTGTGCCTTGTTTGTTTTCTTAAGCCCTATCATACCTTTGTAAGCAGTGCCTATAGTTAACTCTTCAAATCACCCAGTTTGAGGGAAGCATACATTATGGCCAGTATCCTTTCTGACAGTATTCTTAACAGTATTTCATTTTCTTCATTGTTGGCAGAGCTCTATTTTTTTTTTTTTTTTTTATCAGTCTTCCACCTTCTTCCTTACAGCTTTTTGGTCAGAGAAGGTAATCCCTTTCCTCAACATAATGATCAGTCCTGATTACTCTGAGTTAAACATAGTAATTATATTCTCTGTAGCAGCAGTTGATTTAGCAGTGGTTGGGAAATGACAAGAGGTCTAATGACGTGCTTCTAGAAAAAGCTTTCATGAACTTAAAAAAGAAGACCCACAAGAAAGGGCAGTTTTCTGGTGGGCATTGTGAAGTCTGGTGTTATGCCTGGAGCTGGTTTGGGTGCTACACCATTGGGCCATTGTGCTAACATGGCACAGTGGGCAGATGAAAAGAACTGGAGTCTTGCAGGGTGTGAGTGAGCAGACAAATATATCAGTTTTAGGGTTGCCTTCCCTGTGGATCCTCTTCTGCGACATAACACATTTTTTTCTTATTACTTAATCCACTTTGATTTGGTATTCTCTTACTTTCCTTAAGTTGAAGGCATGCTCTCTGACCTGAATACCATTGAGTTCTGGCAAGCACTAAAAATGAATGAGGTAAATTAACTTTTATTGAGTAGCAACTATTTCCAAAATTAATTGTAACTATTCACAAGAGAAAATAAAGCGAAGATTATATTTATATCATGTAACCTTACAGATGTATTTAATCTTATGCACCATTAGATATATATTAGATTGATATATATCATTATATAATTATATATTACTATATACAATTATTAGGTTATACTATATAATCTAGTGTATTATATATATATACATATATATATAAAGCTATCTATGATAGCTATAATGATATAATATCTAATGATCTCAGCTCCAAATACCCAAACTAAAAGTATATGCATATTCTGTATGTAAGTAGTGTATTGAATGTTCTGGAATCAAGAGAATATTAAAAAATACACACACACACACACACACACACACACACACACACACACACACTTGACTCTACCTCACTAAACTCACTTATCATCTTACTATCCCCTCCCTTGGATATAAAACTTGGCAAACCCCATAGTGTTTCTGAACAACTCTAGGGAGTCATATATAATCCATATCTCTTTATTAAAATATCTGGTCTTACCTAATGGCAAAGTTCCTGTCTTTGGTTAAATTTAAATATTTTAAATTCAACCCAATTTGAGCATGCCTTAATTTTATAAGCCTACAGGAGGAAAGTTAAACCTATAGGTCTTCACCTTTTCATCACCTTGTTCTTCTACTGCCCTTACTCATGCTGCCCTGGCTCCTGTAGAAATTGAAAAGGAAGAAGAGATAAGGGAGAGAAATAGTCTGAATTTACTGTAAAAGTACAGCCTGGCATTGAGTCTGTTTGTGCATTATATTGACAAATGCTGGCTTATTTTCTCAAGGGGCTTATTTATATGTTTTGGGGGATTTGCTCTAGTGAGAGACTCAGGCTGATTGTCTCTAAAGGCAATGTGTCCTCTACCTAACCATTTATCTATTTCCTCAGCCACTGAGTTCCTGAGTTCCATTCCTCAGTTGGGGTCATCTCATGCTACATGAAGTATACCTAGAAGGAATCTGTTTAAGATTATTCATGTCTTCCTTCCTCAGCAAGATACATACCTGGCAAATACATATCTTTGCCTCGCCTTTGTTGTGTGTAGTAAACTTATATTTCTTTGGAGTCTCTCTCGTAAGCAATTCTAATCAGGATTTATATTTTTCAATTCCAAATTCTAATCAATCTGTGTTCTCAAACTCAGAAGACAAGGTCCATGTTCTGCAAGTGTTTACCTCAAGTTCTGTCAGAATTAACCTACCATTTACCTTCAAACATAAAAGAATGCTGAGAATCCATTAGGTTGCTAAAGAAACTGGAAAACAAGAATTTCTCTATAGGGGGATTTGGTGTGCTGTGAAACGTTCTCTGTTCTCTGCTCTTGGGGAAAGGAGAAGGGACATAACCTGCCACCTAACTGAAAACAAATCATTCACTTAGCTTGATATAGCTTTGCTGATGACTCCACACTGGCACACTGCAGGAGCTGGGTCCTAAGGATGGCATTATAATTTCATAATATCTTATAATTGTTTTTATTGCTTTTTTGAAGTAAATAAATCAAAAAACTTGGTTCATTTTTATATGCCTTTTGATACCTGCTTACATATACCTAAAAGATGATCCTCTCAGAAACGGCCTAATAGTTTAACTTGCAATGTTTTGTTAATTGGTACCCTGTTGTCAGCTTGAAAACAGCTGACATGTCCTCAGTTAAGACCTAGGAAAATCCATTTTAACATCTTATCCCTAATATTAGATATGTAAACATGTGGGGGAAAAAACATTGCAGAGAATATACCAAAATGTTAACAGAGGTTGATTTTGGTCATTCCCTACCCCCCACCCCCCCAGCTTTATTAGATTTATGTGGAATTAAGGTTTGCTGTTTTGAGAAATAAAGATGAACATCTGGACTTGTGCCTTTTGGTCACACTGAATATAGTCTTGTGAAAGCCTACATATGTAATGAAATAGTTTCTCTGACTAGGCACTCCTATAGAAAAAGGAAAAATCTACTGAATTTCAGAGGCTATGCAGGTGCATTGGACTCTCTGTAGTATTAACAGAGACTTTTCTAGCTCTGTTTGAGACAAAAACAAAATATACTATACTAAAAATGTTAATTATACAAGAAGTCTTCACTTATGAAAACATTAGTATATATAAAAATATAATATTGCAATAAAGTTAAACCATACGGAACTAACCTACTAATCACCAAAAATATTAAATACAATATTGACTATATTTTTGTTTGTTCTCTTAGAATTTAGAATGTTTTCAGGAATATTTCAAAATTTGTTATTTAAAAACAAGACTGAAAAGGATGGCATTCTTCTACAGCAAGCCGAGATATTAGAAATCATTCTTCTGAAAACTTATTTGAATAATAATCATTGTAGCAAGCTAAATGTTTTAAGACAATGCTAAAGATTATAATTGCTGTGGATTTGAGAAATCGGTTATCTCTTACCTTGTGTATCCTTTGATCACAGCCTTTCCCTCCCCTTTCTCAGATATCCCCTTCCCAAGTTCAAGGGCAAAATGGAAAGGGACTAGTGGTTTGTGTTCCTAAAAGACCAGAAGCATGACCAGCACTGTCAAATAAGCGCTGAAGGGGGCAGTCTCCATCCTGTGCTATGGTGGAGAGTGTGGGAAAGACCAAAAGTGAGCTAATTGGCCTCAGGATTTTCACACCAGCTATTGGAGCCCTTCTCTTGATCATTGCTACAACGTTGCTGACTGTGTGGGGCTGTACTATAGAAACCAACATACAGTAAGAAAAGGCCTGAAAAGTGAAGAATGGCTGTTAATTAGATGCTGGTGAATGAGTTGAGCTGGGATAACACAGGACTGCCAAATCTTGAGGAGAACTTTAGTCCATGTAATAGCCTGCACATCAGTGACAGCAAAGGATATCTACAAAGGACAGCTTTCTAAAGGTTGAGACTTTATTCCAGCCTCAAAATTCCTTACATAGCAAAGAGGTTTATCATTCACATATCATTGTCATAAAAATAACAAGAACTTCCAGAGTTTCTACTGAACTTTACAGATGTTTGCAAAGCATTTATGTGGCTCTTAAAGGTAAATGTGTGCCACCAAACTTACATAAACGCTATTAGGATGAATACACCTTCTAAGCCATTTTTCTCTTTTCACTGTCTCTGAGTTTGCAAATATCACCTTTGAGATGTAAATGGAACTTCCTTGTTCTCTTAGTATGGCATATACTCTCAACTCTAATACTGAAACAAAAATAAAATTATCATGCAATGAAGTTGAGGTCCCTCATTTGAGATCATTTAATAAAGAATCCTTTGTGTGCTAAAATTTTGACACAGAAGTCTGAGAGGTATAAGGAACAATGCAAACTCATTTAATGTATACAGTCCCCAGGCATATTTAATAGGATTTTTAAGCATAACATCTTACATAACTGCACAGAAAAAGTAGTGTTTCAATTCTAGTCTTTTATCATCAGCAGGAAACCAGAAAATAGTGCTTCCTATGCTAAAGAAAAATTTGCTGGTGATTACACTTTTTATAGTTGAGCTCCTTATAAATGATTTTCTCTACTTGTAAAGAAAGTGGTAGTAACCATCTCATATTTTAACGGAAGAAGTAGAAAGAAATAGATCATTTGCATCACATTGCATTGTATTGGGTTTCAGAAAGAGACTCGTCAATCTCCAGAGATTTTGTTTACAAAGATAGTTTCTATATACTTGACAATAACTTCAGTAGCTCTGTAGTTTACAAGTCTTCAAAAAAATATGAGATTGATAAGGTTCCAAGCATACAATGATGCAACTGCTCTAGAAAAAAACTTTCTTTTCTCCCTGCTCCTAATTTAAATTGATGGCCAATGGATATTTTTTGATGAATGAAGCTCTGATTATATATTAAAGTTTAATGCTAAAAGGAATAATATTTTGCTAATGAAGTCTGGGTAGCCACAAAGAGCAATGCATTGCTTTCTTGGGAAATTCAGACATCTAAGAATTGCTAAACATTCTGTAAGAAAAAGAGACTGAATCTATAAAACCTAACTTAGTTCTGTGACTTCCAAATGCAGAAAAATTACATTGTTTGAAAATTCTGTCTTCAACTGGGAATGGGATGTAACCTAAATTGAGGAGTTAAAATTGATTATTAGAAATAATGGATTCCTTTGATTAACAAAAGGAAGTTTTAACATAAATGCACATGTAAATTATTTTACTGAGGATGAACACTGGATTTTATTATAATAGTAGTAACAGCAATATTGACCACTATTATAAAATTTTGAGTGTTTATTATTTTCCAGATACTGTAAGGGAAATTTTACATCTTATTTACACCCAGACCAATTTTATGAAGTACTTTTATCCTCAATTTACATTTAATTTAAGTGATAATTCTAAGGTCACATTTAGCTGGTGAGTGATAAAGTTGAAATTCAAGTACTAGTGCCTCTGATTCACTGACCTCTGCTCTTGGCAACTGTTGTGATTTTATAATGTTGTATAGTACTCTCTGCTAACATAATGGTGCAAAACAACAACAATCATTTATTAAGTTATTGTTCATGGTTCTGGGGATTGACTGGGCCAAAGCAAGTGGTTCTCTATGGGTCTCTCAAATGCCTGCACTCACACAATGGCCAAGGCTGCTGTTAGCACAGAAGATTTCTCACAAGCCCAGCTGTTGTCCAGGGCATTTACACATGATCTCTTCTTGCAGCGTAGGCTTTCTCAGAGCATGACAACCGAGTTCTGAGGTTGACTATCTTCAAATGTAGAGCCTGAGGAAAGCTTTATTGTCTTTTCTAAACCAGCCCTTAAACCATTGCTGCATCACTTTGGCAGCATGCTATATATTAGAAGTCACTCAATAAGAACAGCATATTCTCAAATGGAGAAGATGTTTCATTTCTTAATAGGATTAATGTCAAAGAATTTGTGAACATCTTTTCATTAATAATGATTTTTAAAAATTGTGGTAAAACACATGGAACATAAAGTTTGCCATCTTAGCCACTTTTAAGTGTAAAATTCAGTGGCATTAACAACTTTCACATTTTTGTGCAACCATTGCCACTATCCATCTACAGAACTTTTTTTTTCTTGCAAAATGGAAATTCTTACCCCTTAAAAACAACTCGCCATTCCGTTACCCCCAGCTCCTGGGGGGGTAGAACTACCATTCTACTTTCTGTCTGTATGATTCTGACTACTTTAGGTACCTGATGTAAATGGAAACATAACAGCATTTGTCCTTTTGTTATGGCTTATTTCACTTAGCATAATATCCTCAAGGTTTATCCATGTTGTATGCAGCATGTGTCACAATTTCCTTCCTTTTTCAGGAATATCCCATTGTGTGTATGTACCACATTTTCTTTATACATTAATCTGTCAGTGGACATTTGTGTTCTTCCACCTTTTGGCTACGGTGAATAATGGTACCATAAACAGTACATATAAATAGCCCCTCAAGAAGTGGAATTGCTAGGTCATATGGTAATTCTACTTTTTTCAACTGCTGTACTGTTTTCTAAAGCATATGTACCACATAAATTTGCATCAACAGTGCACAAGTCTTCTAATTTCTCCTCATCCTCACCGAAACTTGTTATTTTAAGTTTCTGTTTCTGTTTTGTTTGCCTTCCTAATGGGTGTGAGGGGTTACCTCACCATAGTTTTGATTTGCATTACTCTAACAATTAGTGATGCTGAGCATCTTTTTGTGCGTTTATTAGCTACTTGTGTATCTTTTTTTCTTTGAGAAGTATCTATTCAAGTCCCTTGTTCATTTTGAAATCAGGCTGTCTTTTTGTTGTTGTATTTTAGGAGTTCTTAATATATTCTGAATGTTTTCCACATCAGATATGTTATGTGTAAATATTTTCTCCTATTCTATGGGTTGCCTTTTCATTTTATTGATCATGCACAATTTGCTGAAGAGACTATCCTGCCCCCATTGAGTGGTCTTGGCACTATATTAAAGGTCATTTGCTCATATATGCAAGGCTTATTTCTGGACTCTGTGTTCTCTCCTATTGGTTACATGTCTGTCTTTATACTAGTACAACACGTTTTTTTAAATTACTATAGCTTTGTAGTAAGTTTTGAAAGCAAGAAATGTTGAGCCCTCCAAATCTGTCTTTTTCAAAATTGTTTGGCTGTTTGGGATCCCTTAATTTCTCTAAGAGTTTTAGGATGTGCTCTTTATTTCTGCAAGGAATGTCATTGGGGTTTTGACAAGGATTACACTGAGTCTGTAGATTCAATTAGGACTTCTTTTTTCTATTTTTGCAATACAAATGAGATTGTTTTCTTAACTTCCTTTTCAGATTGTTCATTTATTAGTGCATAGAAACACAACTTATTTTTTACTGAATTCATTTATTTGTTCCAACGTGTGTGTGTGTGTGTGTGTGTGTGTGTGTGTGTGTGTAATCTTTAGGGTGTTCTACATATAAGAAAAATCATACCATCTGTGAACAGGAATAATTTTGCTTTTCCTTCCAATTTGGATGCCTTTTATTTCATTTTGCCTAATTATTCTGGCTAAGACCTCCAATACTACATTGAATAGAAGTGGTGAAAGTTAGCATCCTGTCTTATTCTTTTTTATTAAAAAAATTTTTTTTCAACGTTTATTTATTTTTGGGACAGAGAGAGACAGAGCATGAATGGGGGAGGGGCAGAGAGAGAGGGAGACACAGAATCGGAAACAGGCTCCAGGCTCTGAGCCATCAGCCCCGAGCCTGATGGGGGGCTCGAACTCACGGACCGCGAGATCGTGACCTGGCTGAAGTCGGACGCTTAACCGACTGCGCCACCCAGGCGCCCCCATCCTGTCTTATTCTTGATCTAACAGGAAAGCTTTCAGTCTTTCACCATGAAGTACAATGTCCACTGTTGTGAACATCTTTTAAATTACCATAACAACTTTTAATATTTTGTTTAATTAGTATGTCATTTTCATGACTTATATTGTACTTATATTTAAGCCATAAGTCATCACTAGCTATACATCTTGTCCAGTTATGGGAGAATAAAAAAGATAAAGAATGAACAGTCAAAGCAATCCAGGGCTAATGACAAAAGTGCTTGCCAGTTTACCCAAATTAGAAATATGAATCTAAAGTTAACATTATTATATTCAAGACTTGTGGGTTTATTTGGAATTATTTTTAATCCTGCAAAGGTTAATGCTCCTACCTTAATAAAATGAAAGCAATGAGCAGTTTAAGGTTATTATTTAAAATATAATTTAAATATGTCAGTGGTAACATTTAAAATGAGTGAAGAAAGGATAGTGTTTAATAAACAGTGTTGAAAAAATCAGATACTGATTTGAAAAAAAAATATTTCAATCTTTAACTGACACTATTCCCAAATTCATCCCAGAAGGACTAAGGAATTAAGCAGGAACAATGAAACCATCAAAGTACAAAGAGAATAAATCAAGATAGCTTTTATAATATTGGGGTGCAGAAGACCTTTCAAAGAATGACATAATAGCAAAGATTGACATATGTGACAAAATAAAATTTAAAATTTCTGAATGGAAATGACACAAAGTTGAAAGGCAAAATGAGGAAAACTGTCATATATATAAGACAAAGAGTTATTAAAAAGTAGATAAAGAAATTCTACCAAAAAAGTTTTAAAAGATTTCAGTAACAACACCATTCTCCCAAATTCACAAATAATATAAGCAGACAATTCAGAAAAAAAATACATCATCAATAAATATTTAAAATCGTTTGACCCAACTATGAATTAAAGGAAAACCATATACATTTTCCTGCTAGAGTGGCAAATATTAGAAGCCTTGGTGATATCTAGCATCTGAAGTGTACTGGCCATTTGCCTATTTTCTGTTAAGTCAATTCCTTGCTCTTTCTCTGCTTTGTTCTTCATTATAGGAAGGATGACTCCTATGGGCTGCATTCCCAGGACACTCATGTTAGCTGCCTTCCAGCTGAATGTGCTAAAGGAAAGAACTGGTAGGAGACTCAAAATTGGCTAAAAGAAATGTCAGGTTTATTTCTTCTCCGCCTTTCTTTTTAGGGCAGTGCCTTTGGCTGAATGACAGCCTCCTTGGCTATCCTTCTAGCTGATAACTCCAACTTCCAGATTCTGGTAACACCTACTACTCCCATTATCCTTCTGCCAGCAACACACTAGCTGGCAAAGCAGTGGAAACAGTCCACTCGGTGCAGGCATTTAGGGGGTACATTGTGTGAAGAGAATTTCTAAACCATACTGAAACCAACTAAAAGTCTGGTATACACCATGTGCTAGCAATTCTAAGCAATGTCAATGACATTAAAGAAACACTCTTCCATCAAGGCCACCACTCCCAATATACTCCTCTCCCTGCCTCCCACTTGGTATTCTACCCACCCAGTGAGGAGTGATAGCAACAGCTTCCGGCTATTACTAATCTCAGGGCTGCCTCACCGTCCCATCTGGTTTCTCAACTCTTCCATTATCTGTCAGGAAGTTTCCATTTTAACCTTAGAAGTTACAGTTTTTCTCTTTGAACCCTGACTGATACAGTCAGTATTTTGTGGAATCTGGCATTCATTTTTGATGAGCGTTAGTGAAATAGATATAAACTTTTAGACAGAAATTTAGTCTTACTCTAATTTTCAATGTGCATTTACTTATTGTGGAAGTACAAATGAGAGGTTAGAAGGCTTGCATTTTTCTAGCTTAAATATGTATTGGTTACTTGAATTACTTTTACAAGTAAAACAAAGCATTTCCAATTTGAAAAGAAAAAAAAAAATGTCCCATACTAGAAGCATATACTGCGTACTGTCAGCATGAGGGAGTAAATGTACATCTCTGATTGTCAGAGTGTGTCTAGAGAAGAGAAATTTTAAAAACAAATGCAAAAATCTTAGTTAAAGACAAGCATGACTGGAATAAATCACAATGTAGAGGGAGGAAAATAATCAATGGTGAGGGAAGGACCCAGTGCTCAGATACAATTAATTTCTAAGCAAAGACTTAATGAACTGGGGCACTACAATATATGTTATAAAGCTGCTGTGATGAAACAGCAAATAAGAAGTACACTAGCTCAGAGGGACATATTCTGGTTTTCTCAAGAATTTAAGTAAGCAGGCTTTCAAGGGATCACTTTTACCAAGCTACAGGAAGCAAGTAGAGTGAGAGCCATGTGTGTTACTGTAAAGCTATGATGGATAATTTATAGTCAGATAAAGCAAGCAGTGCTCAGTGTTGAAAAGCACCAGTTCTCAAACTATGTGACACAAGTACCTGGGGAATGCAGTTATTGTAAGGTCCTGTGCAGGCAATGTGTTTTAGTCATAGACTTACTAAGCAATATGTCTGACACATTAGTATGAGACACAACATATTAATGCATTTGGAATCAGGCAGATCTGAGTTTGAATGCATTTTTTTCACTAACAGTAAAGCCCTTGGACACATTACTCATGCTATGCTACTTTCTATTTTTTTTATCTACAAACTGTTGACAAAAACCGTTACAACATATACTTATTGTAAAGATAAACACTCCTTACAATTGCTCAATTCTCTTCTGTTATCTAAAAACCCATATTTTGGTAAATACAGTGAAACTTCATTTATGTTTCTGTATTCAACATTGGTTTGTTGCCATTATAAAATCTCAGTCAACTGCTGTGGAAAGTATGATTACATGATGTTGGGCTCCACAAAATGTTAGAGCTCAGACAAATTATAACCAAATAAATGTAAATATTATGAGTATATGAACTGGTGACACTAAAGTTTTATTTAGGATATCCCCACAGTATAATAAGTAAAATTTGTCATTTTAAATAAAATCAGTATGAGTAGAGAAAAATCCCCACAAAATAAGCACAGTTTGGAGACATTAAATTGTCAGCAATCTGACTAAGAGATAATATGTGGGACTCTTATCCAAGCACTGTGATATAAAAGTAATTAGAAATTTCATATAATAATTATATTTTTAATAATAAATAACACACAAAGGACGTTGCAAAATGCCAAGTACTGTTCTTAGCATCTTACATAAATTAAATCACTTCATCCTACAAAACTTCCATGAAATGATGACAACAATGATGATACAATGATGATGATTCCCATTTGGCAGATGAGGAAAAGAAAGTCTGAGTCAAGATATCTGAAGTCAAGAAAACCAGAAGTATAGTTATTTGTTAGTTGAATTGTTAGCTTAAGAGTAGACTAACAATATAGTGCACAAAGCAAAGTTATGTGACACAGTGAATGTATTTCAAGTGTTCTATCATTAGTCATTTGAATTCAAAATGATGTTACTATAGCAATTACTATGATGATATTTGTGTGCCTGTTTTTTGTTGTGTTTTGTTTTTTTAGATTCCTTTTATCAGAATGAGGAAGTTCTTTTTAATTACTACTTTTCTGAGAGTTATTTTAATGCATTTTTCAAAAGGTTTTACTGCTTCTATTACATTGACTCTAAGACTTTTATCTTTTATTCTATAATTATGATAAATTGGATTGATTGATTTTCAAATTGACCTAATATTTGCATTCCCTGGGTGGATTTCACTTGGTCATTATGTATCAGCCTTTTGTAATAATGCATATGCATTTCTATCTGATTTTCAACTACATTGTTATCAATAGTTGTGTCTATATTTATGAAGGATATTATTAGTCTATAGATTTATTTATTTGCAAGATCTTTGGTTTTAGAAATGTTCTTATAAAATTAATTGAAATATATTTCTTGGCCTTTCTATGTTTTGTAACAATTGGTATAGAATTAATATTATTTCTTCCTTAAATATTTGATAGAATTTGCCAGTAAAATCATTTGAATTTAGAGTGTTTGTTTGTTTGTTTAGGGGGGGTTTGGGGGGGAAGGAAGGTTTTTAGCTTTGAATTAAATTTCTTTAGTAGACAGAACTATCTGGGGTATCTATAAAAAAGTTTCATTGAAGTTGTTAATTTGTTGGCATAAAGTTGATAACTTTCTCTTATTATCCTTTAGGATCTTTAGTGATCTATAGGATCATTTAGTGACAACCTTTATTTCATTTCTGATATTGATGATTTGTGTTCTCTGATTTTTATTGATTGGTCCAGCTAGTTGTTCACCAATTATATTGACAGTTTTCAAAGAACTAACTTTTAATTAGTTAATTTTCTTTATTGTCTATTTTTATTCTAGTTGGTTTGTTTCTACTCATTTCTTCTAAGTACTATTTTATCTGTATCCCACAAACTTTGATATGCTATGTTTTTACTATCACTTATTTTGAAAAATTTTCTACTTTCACGTGTGATATATTTTTAGACCAATACATTATTTAGAATTATATGGTTCAATTTCCAAAAATTTGGTGGTTTCCCAAACATCTTATTGTTATTCATTCCTAATGTAATAACATTGTAACATGAAAATATATTTTGGGTGATTTCAATAATTTTAAATTATTTAAAACTTGTTTTATGGAACAGCAACATGGTTTTAGTGAACTTGAGAAGAAGTATGTATTCTAAGGTTTTTATATATTATATTTTACAAATATCAATTAGGTCAAGTGTTTACGAGTGTTACTCAAATGTTCTATGTCTTCATTTTTTGGACTAATTGTACCATCAAGTGCAGAGATGGGGCATTAAAATATTCTGTGATTTAGAAGTTGTTTATTTCTCTCCAATTTTGTCAAATTTGATCCATTAACCCACTTTTATGATTCTGAAATGTTCCTCTTTATCTCTGATAATACTCTTTATCCTGAATTCCATTTTATCTTATGTTATTACAGTCATTCCAGCCTTCTTTTGCTTACTATATGCAGGCATATGTGTTTTCTATCCATTTACCTGGAACCTATTTGTTTATAATTAAAGTCTGTCTCCTTTACATGACAGACAGGTATGTCTTGTACTTACTCTCTTCTGGTAATTTCTAAGTTTAAGTTGGAATGTTTAGCAATATAATTATTGTTATGATTCAATTTAAGTCTAAAATTTGTTTTATGTATGGCTCTTTGATATTTTTCTTTTCCTTCCTTCCTTTCTACTTTTGAATTTTCCCTTTTAAATTTTATTTTTTGGGGGGCTTGTTTTGGCTATTCATCTTGATGTTATTAATTGATCATTAAAATTATTATTATAGACATCTTTAATGTATTTCACAGCCTACTCACGGTTAATATTTTTTCATTTTACTTAAATGTAGAATCATTCATTTCAACCTCAGCCCATTTAACATTCCCTTGCCATTCTTTTACTGTTTTCATTTGTATTATACTTCCATATATTATCAAGCCCAAATGATAGTGTTAAAATTTTTGTTTTAGAGGTCTTGGGAAGATGGTGGATTAGGACAACCCCAAACTCACCCCCTCTCATGTTTACAGTAAGATATGCCTGACATCTGTGTAAGTAAACCAGACAGGGATGAGAAGAATGACAGAACAAGTTCCACACTAAATACACAGAAGAAGCGGCATGTGAGAAGTTAGGAAGGATGGAAATTGGGGTGGAGAACTGCTTGTAGAAAGGAAGGAGTTGCAGGAACAGGGAGCAGAAAGAAATATTCCCTTGCACCAGGGAGCCCACATGGGGAAGACAAATCCCCATAATGTCTGGCTTTGAAAACCAGAGGAGCTGAATTCCTGGAGTTTGTATAACTAGCAGGGACTTCAAACTTGGAGCTTTAAAAGTAAGCTACAGCCGCACTAGGAAAGCCTGGAGGGCAAAGGATAGCGGAGTCCCACCCTTAGAGAGACAGCAGCATGAGAATCAACATAGGAACAGCAGTTTGCACAACACCTGGAGAAAATGGGAGGAAGAGTTGTTTATACTGATTTCAGAGTGTGTTGCGGGACTTCTCCAGGAACAAAGGAGCTGGCAGGCACCATTTTCTTCCCCTGCCCCCCAGCATAAAAACAGGGCCACACATGGGAGGCGGTGGTATGCAGAGATTCGCCTAACCTGTTAGCACTATGCCCCGCTCACACATTTTTCTGAGAACTTGCCCACTCCAAGTCTGCTGACCTGGGTCCTGGGCAAAGTGCAAATTTGGCTGATGCCATGCACATGTGCCCTGCAGAGCCACTGCACATAGATGTCATGCTCCAAGCCCCTAGTGTCCACTGTGCATTCTTGGGGGGATTCAGCCAAGGACTAGCAGCTTTGGGCAAATTTTGCTAACTGCTGCCTTGCCTTGAACCCTCCTGCTATAATGCCCCCTCAGAGCCAGCCTGCCTCAGTCTCACTAACACCACAGGGAGCAGGCACAGTGCACAATAGGCAGAGCATCAATGCAAACATCTGGAAAGAAAGAAAAAGTGACTCAGACACAATAGCTGGATGCAAGCAACATATATATTAGACTCCCCTGAAGTGCCAGATTCTGGTGAACAGGGAAAACTGAAATGCAGGACACTATAGGATCTCTTCTTCATAAAGCCACTACTTTCAAGAGAAGACATAGCTGACTTTCCTAACACGCAGAAATAGACATAGAGAGGTAGAAACAATGAGGAGACAGGAATATGTCCCAAATGATAGGACAGGACAAAATCACATCAGGAGAAAAACAGAAATAATTAATATGCCTGATAGAAACTTAAAATTATGATCATAAACATACTCACTGGACTTCAGAAAAGGGTGGAGAACATGAGTGAGACCCTTGACAATGAGATAAAAAATACCATATCAGAGATAAAGAACTCAATAACTGAAATTAAAAATACAATAGATAGAATAAATAGTAGGCTACAGGAAGCAGAGGAATGTGTAAGTAACTTAGAGGTAAAGTAATGGAAAGCAATCAAGCTGAACAGGCGAGAGATAAACAAATACTGAATAATGAGAACAGACTTAGAGAACTCAGCAACACCATCAAATAAAATAACATTCACGTTATAGGGATCCCAGAAGGAAAAGAGAGAGGTGGTCATACAATGTATTTTAAAGAAATAATAGCTCAAAACTTCCTGAATCTAGGGAGGGAAACAGAGATCCAGATTCAGGAAACACAGAGATCCTCCAACAAATTCAACCCAAGGAGGTCTGCAGCAAGACACATAGAAATTAAAATGGCAAAAATTAATGATAAAGAAAGAATTTTAAAGGTTGCAAGAGAAAAGAAGACAGTGACATACAAAGAAAATCCCATAATACTATTAGCTGACTTTTCAGCAGAAACTTTGCAGGCCAGAAGGGAATAGCATGGTATATTCAAAGTGTTGAAAGGGAAAAATCTGCAGCCAAGGATACTCTATCCAGCAAACCTATCATTCAGAATAGAAGGGGAGATAAATAGTTTCCCAGACAAAGAAAAGCTCAAAAGAATTAATTCACCAAACCATCCCTATGCTTAGGGGTACTCTGTGAGTAGAAACAAACAAACAAACAAACAAACAAACACATAAATAAGACTAACAAATATAGGAAGCATAAAAGCAAAAAAAATGTAAGTATATCTGTAAAAATCATTCAAGAGAAGCACAAAATAAAAGGATGTAAAATATGATACCAAGTTTCTTAAATGTGGAGGGAAGGAGTAGAGAACGAGTTCAAAATTAAATGATCATCAGCTTAATATAGACTGTATATGCACAGATGTTATATATAAACTGAATGGCAATCACAAATCAAAAAACAAAAACCAACACTGAAAAAATAAAGATTAAGGAATCCAAGTATTCCACTAAAGAAAGCTAACTAATCATGAGAGAAGAGAGCAAGAGAAGAAAGGAACAAAGAGGAACTACAAAATAACCATAAAACAAGTAACAAAATGGCAGTAAATACACACATATCAATAATCACTTTAAATACAAATGGACTAAATGCTCCAATCAAAAGACATACAGTGACAAAATAGATTAAAGAAATAACATATAAGACTCATTTATATGCTGCCTACAAGAGACTTATTCCATACCTAAAGACACCAGCAGATTGAAAGTGAGGGGATGGAGAAATATTGATCATGCAAATGGATATGAAAAGAAAGCTAGAGTAGCAATACTTACACTGGACAAAATGACTTTAAAACAAAGGCTATAAGGGACAAAGGACACTATATAATTATAAATGATACAATCCAACAAGAAGATATATCAGTTGTAAATATTTATGTACCTAAAATGGAAACACCCAAATACATAAAGCAGTTAATAACAAACATAAAGGAAATAATCAATAGAAATACAATAATGGTAGGGGACATTATCACTCCACTTACATCAATGGATAGATAATCTAAACAGAAAATTAACAAGGAAACAGTGGCTTTGAATGAGACATTGGACAAGATGGATCTAACAGATACATTCAGAACATTCCATCCTGAAACAGCAGAATACACATTATTTTCAAATGCACCTGCAACATTCTCCAGGATAGATCACATATTAGGCCACAAAACAAGCCTTAACAAACTTAGAAAGACTGAAATCATACCACACACCATTTCTGACCAGAATGCTATGAATTCAGAAATTAACCACAAGAAAAAAACTTGTAAAGCACACAAACATATGGAGGTTAAATAACATACTACTAAACAATAAATGAGTCAACCAAGAAATCAAAGATGAAATAAAAAAATACATGGAGACAAAAAAAATGAAAACATAATTGTCCAGAATCTTTGGGATACAGCAAAAGCTATTCTAAGAGGGAAGTTTATATCAATATGGGTCTACCTCAAGAAGCAAGAAACATGCCCAGTAAACAACCTAACATTACATCTAAAGGAACTATGAAAAGAACAACAAACAAAACCCAAAGCCAGTAGAAGGAAGGAAACAATAAAGATTACAGCAGAAATAAACAAAATAGAAACTAAAAACAAGACAAAGCAACAAATAATAAAACAACAGATCAATGAAACCAGGAGTTGGTTCTTTGAAAAGATCAACAAAATTGATAAATCTTTAGCCAGAGTCTTAAAAAACAAACAAACAAGCAAACATAAAAAGAGAGAAGACTCAAATAAATAAAATAAAAAATGAAAAGAGAAATAACAACACCACAGAAATACAAAAGATTGTAAGAAAATTTTATGAAAAATTATGTCAAAAAATTGAACAACCTAGAAGTAATGTGTAAATTCCTAAAACATAAACTCCTGAAATTGAATCAGGAAGAAAGAAAATTTGAACAGATCAATTACTAGCAATGAAATTTAATCAGTACTCAAAAAATTACCAGGAAACAAAGTCCAGGACCAGATGGCTTCACAGGTGAATTCTATTGAACATTTAAAGAAAAGTTTATACCTATTCTTCTCAACTATTCCAAAACATAGAAGAGGAAGGAAAACTTCCTAATTCATTCTATGAAGCCAGCATTATCCTGATACCAAAACCAGATAAAGACACTACAGATAAAGAGTACTGCAGGTCACTATCTCTGATGAACATAGGTGCAAAAATCCTCAACAAAATATTAGTAAACTGAATCCAAAGATACATTAAAAAAGTCATTCACCATGATCAAGTAGGATTTATCCCCAGGATGTAGGGGTGGTTCAATATTTGCAAGTCATCGATTTGACCCATCACACCAATAAAAGAAGGAATAACACCATACGATCATTTCAGTAGATGAAGAAAAAGTATTTGACAAAGTGCATTCATGATAAAAACCTTCAGCAAAGTAGGATTAGAGTGAACATACCTCAACATAATAAAGGTCATATAGCAGAAACCCACAGCTAACATCATATTCAATGGTAAAAAAAAAAAAAACTGAAAGCATTCCTCCCAATGTCAGGAAAAAGACAGGGATGTCCACTCTCACCACTATTATTTAATATAGTACTGGAAGTCCAGGTCACAGCAATCAGACAAGAGGAAAGAATAAAAGACATTTAAATTGGTAAGGAAGAAGGCAAACTTCCACTAACTGCAGATGACATGATATATTATACAGAAAACACTGAAGAATCCACCAAAAAACTACTAGAACTTACAAGTAAGGTTGCAGAATGCAAAATCAATGTACAGAAATCTGTGGCATTTTTATATACTAATAATGAAGCAATAGAAAGAGAAATTAGGAAACCAATCCCAGTTACAACTGCATCAAAGATAATAAAATACCTAGGAATAAACTTAACCAAGGGGATAAAAGGTCTGTATTCTGAAAACTATAAAACATTGATGAAAGATATTGAAGATGATACCAACAAGTGGACAATATTCCATACTCATGAGTTGTTAGAGTAAATATTGTTAAACTGTCCATATTACCCAAAGCAATCTACAGATTTAATGCAATCCTTATCAAAATACCAACAACATTTTTTACAGAACTAGCACATACAATCCTAAAATTTGTATAGAACAACACAAGATTCTGAATAGCCAGTCTTGAAAAAGAAAATAAGAGCCAGAGGTTTCACACTTTTGGATTTCAAGTTATACTACAAAGCTGTATTAATCAAAACAGAATGGTAATGGAACACACACAAAAAGACATATAGATTAATAGAAGAGAATTCCCAGAAATAAACCCATGGTTAATCTTCAACAAAGGAGGAAAGAATATGCAATAAGAAAAAGACAGCTTCTTCAACAAATGGTGTTGGGAGAATTGGACAGATACATACAAAAGAATGAAACTGTACCACTGGCTTACACCATACACAAAGATAATTTCAAAATGGATTAAGGACCTAAATTTGAGACCTGAAACTATAAAAATACTAGAAAAGAGCACAGGTGGTAATCTGTCTCCTGAGGCAAGGGAAACGAAAGCAAAAAGAAACTATTGGGACTACATCAAAATAAAAAGCTTCTGTACAGAAAGGGAAACAATCAACAAAACAAAAAGACAACCTACTGAATTGGAGAAGATATTTGCAAATTTAATCTCTTATAAAGGGTTAGTAACCAAACAATATAAATAATTTATACAATTCAGTACTCCCAAAACCAAATAATCCAATTAAAAAAAAAAGGCAGAAGACATGTACAAACATTTCTCCAAAGAAAACATATAGGTATCCAACAGACACAATGAAAAGATGCTCAGCATCATTCATCATCAGGGGAATGCAAATCAGAACTACTATGAGATATCACCACATACTTGTCAGAATGGCTAAAATTAAAAAAAAAAAAAAAGCAACACTAGCAACAAATGTTGGAGAGGATGTGGGAAAAAAAAGAACCTTGTGCACTATTAGTGGGAATCAAACTGGTGTAGCCACCATGGAAAACAATATGGAGGTTCCTCAAAAAAGTTAAAAATAGAACTACCTTATGATTCAGAAATCACACTACTAGTTACCCCCAAAATACAAAAACACTAATTTGAAGGGATATATGTACCCCTACATTTATTGCAGCATTATTTACAATGGCTAAGTTATGGAAGTTGCCCAAGTGTCCATACATCTACAGATGAATGGGTAAAGAAGATGTGATACACACACAAACACACACACACACACACACACACACACTGGAATATTATTAATAAGAAGAAATGAATCTTACCATTTATAACCACATGAATGGAGCAAGAGAGTAGAAGACCAAGAGAAATCAGCCAAAGAAAGACAAATACCGTATGATTGCACTCATGTGAAATTTAAGAAACAAAACAAACAAGCAAAGAAAAAAGAGAGAGACAAACCAAGAAACAGACTTAACTATAGAGAACAAACTGATGGTAATCTGAGGGGAGTGGTAGAGGGATGGGTGAAATAGGTGATGGGGATTAAGGAGTCACCTGTATTGATGAGCACTGAACAACGTATAGAATTGTTGAATCACTACATTGTATGCCTAAAATTAATATAACACTATGTTAACTATACTGGAGTTAAAATTAAAAACTTCATAAAAATTTAACTTTATACAAACATTAAAGAAACTAGGAGTTAACATGATTTTATTTACCCACATACTATTTCTAATGATCTTCATTCATTATTTAAAATACAAGTGTCCTCTGCTATCATTTTCCTTCAAAATGAAGAATTTACTTTAGCATTTACTATAGGATGGGTCTGGTGGTGGCAAATTCCCTTAATTTTTCTTTATGTAAAAATGTTTTTATTTTTGCCTCCATTCTTAGAGGACATTTTTAGCAGATATAAAATTCTTCGTTGATCTTTGTTGTTTTGTTTACCTTTCAGTCCTATAAAGAGGATTTCAATGTCTTCTAATCTTCATGCTTTTGTTTAACAGTCTTCGATGTTTTGGGTTGTTGTTCTCCATATTTAATATGCAATTTTTCTCTAGGTACTCTAAAGACCGCAAAAATTTTCTTTTCACCCTGGTTTTCTGCATTTGATTTTTATTGTTATTGGTATGGATTTCTTCAAATGTATCCTGTTTAGGTTTCAATGAGCTTAAATCTGTACATTTATATGTTGCAGCAAATTTGTATAGTTTTCTGTTGGTGTTTCTTCAAATATCTTGTCTTCCCTATTGTCTGTCTCATCTCCCTTTTGAAAGAGGAGATTTTGTGATATTAACCTACAGGTTCTTGAAGCTTTATATATTTTTCAGTGTTTTATCTTCTAATTGGATGATTTCTATATGACTGCCTTCAGTTTCATTTGTTCTTCCATTATACTCCTTCCACCATAAAGTGTAGCTAGTGAATTTATTTTAGATGTGTTTTCCAGTCCCAAAATTTACTTCAGATTTTGCATTTTGTCCTTTTTTATATTTTCTACTTTTTTGTTATATTTTCTTCTAATATTTCATTTTTTTTTTTTTTACTTTACCTGACCACTAAGCATAATTACATTAGTTTCTCTGATACTTCCACACCCAGGTCATCTCAATATTGGCATCCATACATTCCCTATTCTTGAGACTGAGTCATATGTTCTTGTTTCCCAAATGTTAAAGATGACAATTTTATCCTGGTTATTTTATGTATTATTTAGGTTATGAATTCTCTAATATTTCCCCAAAAATATGCATGTTTTTATTTTATTGATCAATTAATCCACTTAGATTCAAACTTTAAGATGTCATACAGTGACATATAGCAGTTCAGATATCAGTTCAGTGCTTTCATCCTTGGTTGAAATCTGCCATCAGATTCAGGGGTCACCTATGAATTTAGGCTGCATCTATACACCACCAAGTTTTTCCTCTTCTTTGGTTCTCTTCTTTCAAAGGGTTTGTTTCCATTTCCAGTGGGATTTTATTGCCATGACTTTCTTCCTTTGATTTCTCAAGCATGATAGAGAAGAGGCTCTTTTTTTCCCGGCTTTGCTGCCCTTAAACTGCAATCACAAACTATGGCTACCCTATAGAAAATGAAAATAAACTATGGCTACCCTAAAAAAAACGAAAATAAAACTGTAGCATTCATTTCATGCTGTTTTGCTTGCTCCAAGTTTTGACTTACTTTCAATATTTGAGTGACTTTTTAAAAATTTTTTTCCAGAGACTTCAGATAGCTGTTTTATGTATTTTTCTCAGAGTTTATATTTCTTTTTTTTTTTTAATTTTTTTTTTCAACGTTTATTTATTTTTGGGGGGACAGAGAGAGACAGAGCATGAACGGGGGAGGGGCAGAGAGAGAGGGAGACACAGAATCAGAAACAGGCTCCAGGCTCTGAGCCATCAGCCCAGAGCCTGACGCGGGGCTCGAACTCACGGACCGCGAGATCGTGACCTGGCTGAAGTCGGACGCTTAACCGACTGCGCCACCCAGGCGCCCCTCTCAGAGTTTATATTTCTTATTAGCATGAGGATTGGTCAAGAGTTTGTAAATGATATTGGTGGGAAGATCTAATATTTACTCCATCATATTGGAAGCAGAACTCTCTCTTCTACCTATTTTAACTAATATTTGTAGTGTGAGAATGAAGATAGTAAAAGATCATGTGGCATTTACCTACTCAGGCTCTATATGTGATTCCACAACAGGGGCTAAGACATGGTGATCTACAAAGTATGGCATGCAATCATTCCTATTGGTCTATCAAGGAAAGGAAAAAGGGATAGATACAAATGTTAAAGTATAATTTAATTGCTTACACTGTTCTTAATTTTCATCACTTTATTTTTCTAAGTATTACTCGTCGTTATTATATAATGATGTATTAATTAACCAAACCACTTAACTAGTTTTCTTATTATAAAATGATTGCTGATTTCATATATTTATGTTAGCTGTTCCAGAATTGTATGAAAATGTAAAAATAAATTTTGGAAATTATATTTTCTTTCTTGAGACCAACTGCATATAGTAAAGCCCATTTTAAAATTTTCACACATGACCCAGAATATAGTAAAGTTGACAATACTTCTTATATGAACATGACTTAAGAAAAAATCAATCATATTTCAATTCATGTAAGACACAATCACTTATATGATGCAGTGTTTTAAGAAATACAACTAATTCACATAAAACACAATACTGTTTATTTCTTTATTTTTTATCCAAGTTAGTTAACATATAGTGTAGTAGTGGTTTCAGGAGTAGAATTTGGCAATTCATCACTTACATATAATGCCCAGTACACATCTCAACCGGTGCCCTCCTTAATGCCCATCATCCATCCCACCCAACTCCCTTCCAGCAACCCTCAGTTTGTTCTCTGCATTTAAGAGTCTTCTATGGCTTGCCTCCCTCTCTGTTTTTATCTTATTTTTCCTTCCTTTCCCCTATGTTCATCTGTTTTGTTTCTTAAATTCCACATGAGTAAAATCATATGATATTTGTCTTTCTCTGATGGACTTATTTTGCTTAGCACAATTCCCTCTAGTTCCATCCATTTTGTTGCAAATGGAAAGATTTCATTCTTTTTGATCACTGAGCAATATTCCAGTGTGTGTGTGTGTGTGTGTGTGTGTGTGTGTGTGTGTGTGTGTGTACACACACACTACATCTTCTTTATCCATTCATCAGTTGATGGAAATTTGGGCTCTTTCTATAATTTGGCTATTGTCGACAGTACTGCTATAAACATTGGGGTGCATGTTCCTCTTTGAATCAGCATTTCTGTATCTTTGAATAAATACCTAGTGGTGCAGTTGTTGGGTCATAAGGTAGTTGTATTTTTAACTGTTTGAGGAATTTCCAAACTGTTTTCCAGAGTGGCTGCATCAGTTGGCTTTTATGCCAAGAAAGCAAAAGTGTTCCCTTTTCTCCACAGCTTGTCAACATCTGTTGCTTCCTGAGTTGTTAATTTTAGTCATTCTGACCAGTGTGACATTGTATCTCATTGTGGTTTTGATTTGTATTTCCCTGATTATGAGTGATGTTGAGTATCTTTTCATGTGCCTGTTGGCCATCTCGATGTCTTCTTTGGAAAAACATCTGATCATGTTTTCTGCCCATTCTTTCACCTCATCATTTGCTTTTTGGGGGTGTTGAGTACGATTAGCTCTTTATAGGTTTGAATAGTAACCCTTCAACACATAGGTCATTTACAAATATCTTCTCTCATTCCACCTGCTGCCTTTTAGTTTTGTTGATTGTTTCTTTGCTGTGCAGAAGCTTTTTATATTGACGAGGTCCCAAAAGTTTGTTTTTGCTTTTGTTTCCCTTGCCTCTGGAGACAGGTCTCATAAGAAGTTTCGTTGATGGGGGGTGGGAGGGAGGGGAAAGTTGGTGATGGGCATTGAGGAGGGCACCTGTTGGGATGGCCACTGGGTGTTGTATGGAAACCAATTTGACAATAAATTTTATATTTAAAAAAAAAAGAAAAGAAAAGAGGTTTCTATGGCTGAGGTCAAAGAGGTTGTTGCCTGTTTTCTCCTCTAGGATTTTGATGATTTCCTGTCTCACATTTAGGGCTTTCATCCATTTTGAATTTATTTTTGTGTATGGTGTTAAGGACATGATCCAGTTTTACTCTTCTGTATGTCACTGTCCAGTTTTCCCAACACTATTTGCTGAAGAGACTATCTTTTTTTCCATTGGATCTTCTTCCTGCATTGTTGGAGATTAGTTGGCCATACATTTATGGGTCCATTTCTGAGTCTCTATTCTGTTCCATTGATCTATGTGTCTACGTGTGTGTGTGTGAGTGTGTGTGTGTGTGTGCCAGTACCATACTGTCTTGATGATTACAGCTTTGTATGACAGCTTTAAGTCTGGAATTGTGATACCTCCAGCTTTGGTTTTCTTTCTCAACATTACTTTGGCTATTTGGGGTCTTTTCTTATTCCACACAAATTTAAGATTGTTTATTCTAGCTCTGTGAAGAATGTTAGTGTTATTTTGATAGGGATTGCATTGAATGTGTAGATTGCTTTGGGTAGTGTTGGCATTTTAACGATATTTGTTCTTCCAGTCCATGAGTATGGAATATTTTTCCATTTCTTTGTGTCTTCTTCAGTTTCTTTCATAAGGCTTCTATAGTTTTCAGCATACAAATCTTTTACCTCTTTGGTTAGGTTGATTCCTAGGTATCTTATGGTTTTTGGTGCAATTGTAAATGGTATCAATTCCTTGACATCTCTTTCTGCTGTTTCAGTATCGGTGTATAGAAATTCAATTGATTTCAGTACGTTAATTTTATATCCTGTGACTGCCAAATTCAAGTATCAGGTCTAGTAACTTTTTGAGGGAGTCTTTCGGGTTTTCCACACAGAGTATCATGTTGTCTGTTAAGAGTGAAAATTTAACTTCTTCCATGCCAATTTTATTTCTTTTTGTTGTCTGATTGCTGAGGCTAGGACTTCCAGTACTATGTTCAACAACAGTGTAAGAGTGGACATCCCTATCATGTTCCTGACCTTAGGGGAATGGTCTCCGTTTCTCCCCACTGAGGATGATATTAGCTATGGGTCTTTCATATATGGCCTTTATGATGTTGAGTTATGTTCGTATTATCACTACTTTCTTGAGGGCTTTTATAAAGAAAGGATGCTATATTTTGTCAAATGCTTTTTTATGCCATCTATTGAGAGGATCATGTGATTTTATCCTTTCTTTCATTAATGTGATGTATCATGTTGATTGATTTTCAGATATTGAATCAGCCTTGCTGCCCAGGAATGAATCCCATGTGATCATGGTGAATAATTCTTTTAATGTACTGTTGAATTCAATTTGCTAGTATCTTTTTTTAGAATTTTTGCATCCATACTTGTTAGGGAAATTGGTTTGTAATTCTCCTTTTTAATGGGGACCTTGTTTGATTTTGGAATCAAGGTAATGCTGGCCTCATAGAATGAGTTGGGAAGTTTTCCTTCCATTTTTATTTGTTGGGACAGCTTCAAAAGAATAGCTATTGACTCTTCTTTAAATGTTAGGTGGAATTACCCTAGAAGGCATTCGGCTCTAGACTCTTGATTGTTGGGAGATTTTTGATTACTGATTCAATTTCTTTTTTTTTTTTTTTTTTAATTTTTTTTTTCAACGTTTATTTATTTTTGGGACAGAGAGAGACAGAGCATGAACGGGGGAGGGGCAGAGAGAGAGGGAGACACAGAATCGGAAACAGGCTCCAGGCTCTGAGCCATCAGCCCAGAGCCTGACGCGGGGCTTGAACTCACGGACCGCGAGATCGTGACCTGCTGAAGTCGGACGCTTAACCGACTGCGCCACCCAGGCGCCCCTGATTCAATTTCTTTACTGGTTATGGGTCTGTTCAAATTTTCTATTTCCTCCGATTTCAGTTTTGGTAGTTATATGTTTCTAGGAATTTAAATATTTCTTCCAGATTGACCAATGTGTTGCATATAATTGCTCATAATATTATTTTATTGTTTGTAGTTCTGTGGTGTTGGCTGTGATCTTTCCTCTTTCATTCTTAAATTAATTTTTTTTTTAAATTTCGGTCCTTTCCTTTTCTTTTTGATAAATCTGGCTAGGGGGTTATCAATTTTGTAAATTCTTTCAAAGAACCAGCTGCTAGTTTCACTGATCTGTTCTACTGTTTTTTTTTTTTTAATTTTTTTTAATTTGAAATCATTGATTCCTGCTCTAATCTTTATTATTTTCATTATTCTGCTGGTTTTAGTATTCATTTTCTGTTCTTTTCCAGCTCCTTTAGGTGTAAGGTTAGGTTGTGTATTTGAGACATTACTTCCTTCTTTAGAAGGCCTGGATTGCTATATACCTCCCTCTTATGACTATTTTTCCTACATCCCAAAGATTTTGAATTGTCATGTTTTCATTTTCATTGGCTTCCATGTACTTTTTTATTTCCTTTTTAATTTTTTGATTCATCTACTCATTCTTTAGTAGGATTGTCTTTTAACTTTCAAGTATTTGTGGTCTTTCTAAATTTTTTCTTGTGGTTGATTTCAAGTTTCATAGTGTTGTGATCTGAAATTATGCATGGTATGATTTTGATGTTTTTGAAACTGTTGATGGCTGATTTGTGACCCAGTATGTGATCTATTCTGGAGAATGTACCATGTGCATTCAAGAAGAATGTGTATTCTGCTGCTTTAGGATAAAATGCCCTCAATATTATCTGTTAAGTTCATCTGGTTCAGCGTGTCATTCAAAGCCATTATTTCCCTGTTGATTTTCTGCTTAGATGATCTGTCCATTGTTGTAAGTGGAGTGTTAAAGTCTTCTACTATTATTGTATTATTACCAATTCGATTCTTTATGTTTGTGATTAATCGATTTATATATTTGGGTGCTCTCAGGTTGAGTCATAAATTTTACAATTGTTAAATGCTGTCGGTGAATAGACCTCTTAATTATGATACAATGTCCTTAATCTCTTGTTACAGTCTTTGTTTTAAAATCTAGCTTGTCTGATATAAGTATGGCTACTCCAGTCTTCTTTTGACATACATTAGCATGATAGATGGTTCTCCATCTCCTCACTTTCAATCCATAGGTGTCTTTATGTCTAAAATGAGTCTCTTGTAGGCAGCATATAGATGGATTCTGTTTTTTTATCCATTGTGATACCCTATATCTTTTAATTGGAGCATTTAGTTCATTTACATTCATAGTGATTACTGAAAGGTATGAATTTAGTGCCATTGTATTGCCTGTAGAGTTGGTGTCTCTGATGATGTTCTCTGGTCCTTTCTAGTCTTTGTTGCTTTCGGTCTTTTGTTTTGTTTTGTTTTATCTTGTTTTTTTCTCCACTCAATGACTCCCCCTTAAAATTTCTTGCAATGCTAGTGTAGGGGTCATGAATTCCTTTAGTTTTGTTTGTCTGGGAAACTCTTTATCTCCCCTTCTATTCTTTTTTTTTTTTTTTTTAATTTTTTTTTCAACGTTTATTTATTTTTGAGACAGAGAGAGACAGAGCATGAACAGGGGAGGGGCAGAGAGAGAGGGAGACACAGAATCGGAAACAGGCTCCAGGCTCTGAGCCATCAGCCCAGAGCCCGACGCGGGGCTCGAACTCACGGACCGCGAGATCGTGACCTGGCTGAAGTCGGACGCTTAACCGACTGCGCCACCCAGGCGCCCTCTCCCCTTCTATTCTTAATGAAGGTCTTGCTGGATAAAGAATTCTTGGCTGCATATTTTTACCATTCAGCACTTTGACTAGATTTTGCCACTCCTTTCTGGGCTGCCAATTTTCTGTGGACAGATCTGCTTTGAACCTGATCTGTCTTCTGTTGTAGCTTAAGTCTGTAAGCTTTTTGTTCCTTGCTGCTTTCAGGATTCTTTCCTTGTCTATTTTATGAATTTGACTATGATATGCTTTGGTGATGGTTGGTTTTTGTTGACTCCAATGGGAGTTCTCTGTTCTCCTTGGATTTTGATGTCTGTGTCCTTCCCCAAATTAGAAAAACTTTCAGGTATAATATGCTCACATAAACCTTCTGCCCCTTTTTCCTCTCTTAATCTTCTGGGACTCCTATGATACGAATGTTATTTCTCTTTAAAATATCACTGAGTTCTCTAGTCTTGTATTGTGATCTATTGCCTTCATTTTCCTCTTTTGTTCTGCTTCATTATTTTCCATAATTTTATCTTCTATATCATTTATTTGCTGCTCTGCTTTGTCCATCCTCACCATACTGGCATCCATTTGAGATTGCATCTTGGTTATAGCATTTTTAATTTTGGCTTGCCTAGATTTTAGTTCTTTTATTTCTATAGAATGGGATTCTCGGGTGTCTTCCATGCTTTTTTCAATCCCAGCTAGTATTCTTATAACTGTGGTTTTAAATTGTAGTTCAGACATCTTATTCATATCTGTATGTGTTAAATTCCTGGCCATCATTTTTTCCTAGTCTTATTTTGGGGTGAATTCCTCCATCTTGTCATTTTGGAAGAAGAAAACAAAATTACTGTCAAGTTCTCTGGCTTCAATTATGCAGAATTTCTGTGTTAATCCTTAGACCAATTTCCTAGGTGTTCCAAATGGTTTGATGCTGATCTGTGTTTCAGGGACAAGACAAGCTAAGGGTCCCCATACTACTCCTTCACCTTAACTCCAGAATACTGTTTGTAAAAATCACTTGAAAGTTGTTTACCACACCTATTGCAAAGGGATTCTTTGTTCTGCCTTGCCATGGATTTCTTTTTGAATCGTATATTAATCTGCTGTGTTGCCATGCTTTCCTACTCACGTTTTTATTTCCAAGCTGAATCATAGTGTCATCTTTTAAAAGACATGTAAGCAGCAATTAAGTATTATACCTGCAGTACAAATAATGCACATAATTCAAATGATGGGAAGACAATATGAACAACTATGATTTCATTTCAGGTTTGCTGAGTAATATCAATTACATCTTAACTGTTGCCTGGCAGGCTATCATTGATTTTAGGAATCCTCCTTATTTTAGAGATCTCAAAATGTGGAAATATGTGCTTCTTAGGGCAAATAAAATATTATTAATATTTATTTTTAACCATGAAATAAAGTACACCAATTGTTTTAAGGAAGAGATGATCTTTGTATGCAGTACTTTTGTTTTAACTACTTAACTCAACATTTTGGTCTGTTAAAGTAATTAAATCACTGGAAATTATTGTCACATATTATTTTTAAGAAATAAGATTCAAGATCAGGGTTTTGGCTAACTTTCTAGCTTAAGACTAAATTAATTTGAGCTTTATCTTATACTGCTGTGTGTTCCCTCCTTGCATTCCTTCCTACATGTTATATGTTTTAATCTGTAGAGTTTTTGATGCCTGCTGAAACAACTACGTAGGGAAAGTCTAAACCTTAACCTTTTGCGTGTGAAGACTGCCTCATAAAATGAATAAAAAATGGGGCAAAGGTCAACTTGGAGTACCCCTTTTAATAGTATAAACAATATGACAGTATCCCCTAATGTGCCTGCTTAGTTCCAAATAAGCAATCATGGTAAGAGCACAATCAGAGAGCAAACACCTACAGACCTAATTTCAAAGGAGGATTTTTATTAGATATGTATGTCGCAAACTTACAAATATTTCTTAGGCGTCTTATGTATATCCTAATAATCTCATGTCTCAAGTCTCTTTTTTTCAAACCTTTTCCTTTACTAACTCCTTGCATTTCTGCACCACTATGCTATTTTTTACCTCTTTATCTTCTTCATGTAAACCTGATTCATGAAATGACTTTCCCTTTCTTCTTGCTTTACTAGGGTCTTGAGTCTTCTTTTTTTTTAATTCTCTCAAACTCAGTTAGGGCATCACCTACTCTAGGAAAGTTCCCCTGATCTGAGTATGTTTGGTTTCAGTCCAAATTCTAGTTAAGGGTTTTGGATTTTTTTTTCTTTCTTTATTAACTTTTCTGGGTCTGTATTAGACAGCTCAGGCTGCCATAATAAAATATCACAGACTGGGTGGCTCATTTTATATTACAGAAATTTGTTTTCTCACAATTCTGGAGGCTAGGAAGTCCAAGAACAAGGTACTGGTCAATTGTTTCCTGGTGAAAGCTCTCCCCCTCTGTTCTCATTGGGTTCTCACATAGGGGAAACAGAAAGGGAGGAGAGAGGAAGAGAGAGAGAGAAGGACAGCACACAGGTTTAAAAAGGACACTAATGCTATTGAATGAGGGCCCTATCTCACTTAATCTTCCTACCACCATAAAGACCTATCTCTAAGTATAGTCACATTGGGAGTTAGGGCTTCAACATGGATTTGAGGAAGATGCAAACATTCAGTCCATAACAGGCTATTTAAGTAATCTCTTTAGAATCAGAGAACCAAGAGGTAAACTACAAATTATTTAACTAAAATCACTCCCCACGGTCTCACTGAGCATCATCCAAAGAAGTATTTCTCCTCTGGGTGGCAAAAGAAGAGGCTTATACAGAGAAGCAAACAATAGCAGCTCTATATGATGGAAGGTATGTGAAAAGCTGTTCCATCTATGCTTCTGGGTATGTTTATTACACAAAGAAAAAAGTAACTCTCCTATATATTCTAAAAAATATAAATAACTTACTATTCTATCATCTTTACATAAAACAATTCATGATCATGAACAGTATTACCACCTCACTTCTGAAGTAGCAGTGGAGTCACTACAAAACATTATGGAAAGTAGAGGAGCCTATCACACAAAAAGGAATGAGATTGCTCCTATCTGTTTCCATCCACTCCTCAGTCCCTACCCACTAATCCTCTGTGATTCTAAGATTACCTGGGCTAGGCATTCTTTTATTTTGCTTACTATATAATTTTCTGATTTCCTGAGTATTTTCATTTTGCCCCTCCAGATCCACCCTCTAGTCTTCCTGTTCATGGGTGTTAGATGCTTCCTGCTATTGGTGGTGCCTGCTCTTCTCTCTCCTGCTCATTCCCTTTTAAACAGTCCTTTCATTAAACTCTCATCCTTTACGCCTTTGACTGTGGCATTGATTTCCATCAGGAATCTAACAAATATATCTGTGTATGTGTCTTTCACCTAGAGAACTACGTTCCCTGAGGATGACCTAATTAAATTTGTATTTCATAGCTTAGCGCAGTGCCTGATGCAGTGAAAGGTTGAATGAATAATTTTACTTCCCCATACATTAAATTTCAGTCTTCATTACTTATTTTTGTTATTGTTACAGATTCAGTACATAATGACTAGAAGCATTTCAGTGTCTGTCAGAGTATCCTGAAATTTCATTTGAAATGTGAGAGTGGAGAATAGGTTTTCTCTTTGTGCAGTAGCTATATATTATACAGTCAGAACAATAAACCAAACCTCCAGACAATTGCAATGCCCTTTGTTTGTGGTGCTTATCTCACATAAAGTCTCCTGAAGACCACTTGGGGTTAAATAAAAAGTTGATAAAATTTGTGGAGGAGTGAGGAACTATGCTTCATCTTATACAACTAGAGCATTGGATTTGCCATCATATTAAGGTGTAATGGAGGAAGCCAAGAGGGAGCAACTGAATATTACAGTGAGAAAGAGAAAGGAAAACCCAATACCCATAGCACAAACAGAGAGATAATGGGAGGATAAAAATTGACATCGACATATTGTCTTTTAAATTTGAAACATACTATTTTGTCCATTCTGTTTCTCATTGACATGAGGCCTGGATTGCTGGAGTTAGATCATGTAGTGTGCTCATGTAAATGCTTTAGCTTGATGACTTTTGCTGAATATGGCTTTTTTCAGAGAGGTATCAACTAGAGGAAAAATAAATATAAAGACGAGTATCTCTATAAAAGATTATAGTGGACCTTTGAACTGAAGACACAGATGGGAAAATATAGTTCTCAGTACTCCTAAAAAGTCATTTTTCCCCTCACTGGTGATAACCATAAATAACTTATTAAGTGGATAACACCATTAAATTTCAATAGCAGTTCACCTAGAGAAATTTTCTAGAAAATGATAAAGGTGATTGGTACAATGGGGCTTAATTTGAAGGCAGGGATACATTTAGCATTAGAGAAAAATCATTCTCTGTGTTTGGTCTGAGGAAGACTAAGGAAACCAAGAAAATAATTCAATAAACATAATCTTTTTACCCTGTCCTAGCAGGGGTAGGGATGAGAGGATGGGAGGTAGATCAGAGTTCAGGCCCTTAAGTGCCACTACCTTGAAAGAACCTGTGGCATAGGAAGTACTTCTCAACAACAGTACAGGTAATTCATAACAGAGTCTAGAACATTCTGTATACAAATTGAAGAAAGGACTAGGTTAATCCATAGCTTAATTTGTTCTCATGGTATATGGAAACTTATGAATAACAAAAAGCAGCATGGAATTGAACCATGCAGCTTATTTTTCTCTCTTTTCTTCCTTTCCCCCCTACCCCTAGCTTTTTATTGTTATTTAAAAATGCTGTAATACTTCATATGGTGCTCAGCTTTCAGGAATTAGAGAATATTTCCTCTAGCTAATACAACACCTGTATATTCTCTCAGATTCTAGCCAGGTCTGATAGACTCATAGATTGTGTTTGCCTTTCCTGGAAGAGGCAGAACACACAGTTCTTATTGAGGGATCTGTTTATCAAAATATCTTACCACAACACCATAGCTTTGTTTATAAATAGAAAATTGTTAATCTCAAATATTCAGTGTTCCTTTTGTTTCCTATGAAATAAAAGAATTTCTGATTCCGATATTCTGAAAAGCTAAATTAGCAGTGTAGCAGCTCAGCTGCTTAAAGTGTAATATGTAACAAAATTGCTATGTTAAAATAGAGATCTAATGATACCTTCCTTAATTTGATAACTGAAATGGCAAACCCCTTTCCAACATAACAGTTTCTATAGATACCACATGCTTATGATCAAAATTGCTTTTCTGAATGTGTTTTTCTCCCCTACTTGATTGTATTTTACATCTTCTTTCTGGCTGTAATTTACAATTAAACATAAGGAAAAATAGTGCAAGGCAAAATATACTCTACATCTGTTATACTGTTCAAATAAATACACAATCTGCACAAAACAGATTTCCTAGTGGGCAAATTGCAAATGACTGACTAGATAGAATCAAGACTTTTTTTAATGGCATTAGGGACCTACCAAGTGTTGCTGGAGGAATTTTCCATGTACTCTAGCCACCTACCAAACAGCGTAAATGTTCTATCAAAAACATTTAAATTAAGCTGTTGTAATAATTGGTACCATACAAGATGGATTCTGGTTAAGAAGCAGGTTTTTATCTCTGAAGTATAAATATAGTTCTCCGCTACAATATTGGTTTGAAAACATACAAATAACTTAGGGAAAGGAGTCTTTGAAACTGAAGGAAATTTTGTTTTAAGTATAATTGACATACAATGTTATGTTAGTTTCAGGTGTAAAACAGTGATTCAACAAGTTTATACATTATGTTACATTCACCACAAGTATTGCTACCATCTGTCACCATACAACCCTATTATATTCCCTATGTATTACTTTTATTCCCATGACTTATTCATTCCATAATTAGAAGACTGTATCTTCCACTCCCCTTCACCCATTCCCTCACCCTCTCCCCTCTGGTAACCACCAGTTTGTTCTCTGTGTTTATAGGCCTGGTTCTGCTTTTTGTTTGTTTGCTTATTCATTTGTAAGGAAACGTTTTTTAAAAAATCAGTGGAAATAGCTGATACATCATTTTCTTCATAGCATTCAGTTAATTTTATTGTAGCTTTGTGGTTTTTCCTATATATTAAACAATAAAAATAAATCAGACTTCTAATGAGGAATTTAAAAAATTATGCTATTTTCCATTTAAACCAGTTTTGTGTTTAAAAATTTATGGTAATTTATTTTATTGTATTTTAGGTCATTTCCACCTAAACTATGAAACAGCTATGGCAAGGATTTTTATTGGTTTTTAGCATTTTGAGCATCCCAGTGTTTACTAAAATTTCAGGATATTCTTCATCTCTTTCTCTGAATGTTATGGAGACATTATCAGTTCTTTAAGGTGATTCTGTATTGCTGCTATATAACCCCTGCATAAATCAGAGAGGGCGCACATACATACAAATACACCAAACAAAACTTTGGCAGTCTGCAAATGGTGCTTAACAGTTTTTGGAGACTTGGAAGAAAAAAATAAGATCAATCACAGCAAAAACTGATCAGTACTATTTTGGCAGTATCTCTCCATATATTGCGTATAAAAACTGCCTCAATGGTATTAACATAATTCTTTGATTTGAGACACAATGAGCTAGAGGATCCATTTCTAACAATATATTTTTTATATTCTGTGTACCTTCAGGATAACTTCCATCATCATAAATATAAATTTGTTTTTATAATAGCATATTAGCTAATTATTTTTGTATTTTGGATTCTTCAAATCTAGGAAATCAAGATTTCCTAACATTCAATTATAAAATATGTTACATTTGAAGACACGCTTCCAAGAAATAGTAAATTACATTGTGCTCCCAAATTGCTCCTATACATAACACTAAATTATGTTATGTAAATTCATAACATTTAGACTTCATTTTTCTCATATAAGATAATTTTTCCTCATTCAGGTAAAAGATACAATGATTTGACTATCAATATATATTTCACATTCAAAAGTTGAACTTTTTGGGGTACCTGGGTGGCTCAGTAGGTTAAGCGTCTCACTTCGGCTCAGGTCATGATTTCATAGTTTGTGAATTCAAGACCCACATTGGGCTCTCTGCTGTCAGTGTAGAGCCTGCTTTGTACCCTCTCTCCCCCTCTCTCCCTGCCCCTCCCCCACTTATGCTCTCTCTGTCTCTTCTCTCTCTCTCTCTCAAAGATAAATAAACATTAAAAAAAAGTGTTATAAAAAAATTTGAACTTTTTGTAGTTTAGAATCCATATTCACTAATCAACACACCATTAATAAAGATCCTTCATCTTTGTCATTGTTTTTCAATTGTGTTTTAAAAATCACTTTTTAAAACTATTAATTGTGTAAATATTCCATCATATATCAATGCTTTAAAATCACTATTTGAAATAAATTACCTTTTCCAGTAACCAACCATGTCACAAAGGCCAGTTGAGTCATTTCTACTCCTATTATTCTGTCACATCTAATTTGAAATAAAGCAGTTTCACAGTGTATACTGTGTTAGAGTGAACACAAGAACTTGCTGAACTCTGTTGAACCTATGGAGAAGGAATAAAAAAATAAACAGTCTTATTATGGTGAAACTATAGGGATTAATATATTTACTTCAAAATTATATTTAATAACCATATGATACTAAGAACTCAAATGATTCCTTTTTAAAAGCAAGGACCAAGATACCACAGAGCTGATGGATTTATACAGTACTGCCAAGCATTAATTATACTGCAGAGACCATAACACCCATCATCTGGGCTGTTCAGTGGATGCCTGCTAGCAAGGTGTTGAACAGATCTACCTCCTACAGTTTAAACACCCAAACATAGATTCTGATATGCTTGTTGGAGATAAAAGAAATATATTCACCAATGAATTAACTGAACTCCAGAAAGTTACCAACCATTGCCTTATCATTCATTTCTTTTTTTCTTTTCTTCCCTGGCTTCTCAATACAATGAAAAACATGACCAAGACATTTTGAATAGGGATAAGCATCAAAGTTATAATTAAAGTAGTTGATTACTTTTCAAATGGTGACACTCCACTTTTTATTTCTATCACTTTTCTCTATAGTGCACAAAAATATGAAAAATATGAACTCTATTCCCTTCCCCTTCTTCCTCATCACCAAAATATTAAGTGTAGTAGTTGTATTGTGAATTACCACATCCCAACTAAGGTAATAACACATTAGTTTACAAAATCATTTATAGAAATGGGTGGTTAGGGATAGCTTTGCCTGGTAGGCTCTCCTATAGGACCTTCATGTTATCCAGACTTTAACCTTAGGATAGATGATAACAGAAATAATATCCATATATTCCAAGACTAAGCAATCATTTTGTTTGACTTTACTGAGGAATAATTGACAATTATAATGGTATAAATTTAAAGCATATAACATGGTGACTTGTTACGCATATAAATTGTAGAATGATTACAAATCACCTCACATAACTAATGTAGGTAATATTTTTGTGTGTATGGTGAGTGTGTAAGATCTATTTTCAACAACTTTCAAGTATACAATACTGTATTAACTCTAGCCACCATGCCATACATTCAATTCTCAAAATATATTTTTCTGAAATAAGTAACTGAAATCTTGTGCCTTTTAACCTACACTACTCCATTGCCTCCTCCCTCCAGGCCCTAGTAAACATCATTCTCTTCTCTGTTTCTATAAAAGTGTTTCTTTTTTTTTTTATTTTTAGAGTCACCTATATGTGACACCATCCAGTATTTGTCTTTCTCTTTTTGTCTTATTTCACTTAGCATAATGTCCTCCAGATTCATCTGTGTCAAGATTCACCAACCTGGACCATAATATGAGGTCAATTTGATTGTAAATGAATGAATTACAGGAACATGCAATAATATCAGCCTGGTTTTAGGAAATCAGAACCCATCAAAATATCCCCATGCTGTCACTGGGAGTCCCAAAAGACTGCCATATGTGAGCCTTCAAAGGTTTAGCATCTAGTCAGAGACAGATGGGGAAAACAACCAAAGCGACACTGAAAGGGAAATCTAGAGGTGACAAATATTTTAAACAATTTTTAACAGATTATTCAAAGCTGAAAACCCTTTTATTCTACTGCAAATATCTCTTCTCCATAACTCCTCTCTGGTCGAAGTGGGTACTCCAGCCTGGACCAGCCCTGTGGCCACTGGTGTAGACAGAGCAGAAAACCTCAGATCAAGGCAGTAGTCTCACCAGGCTGAGGGCACATCTCCCTTTATTTTCTCCCATCTCCTCTCAACCACCCATCTCACCATAATTTTAATGAAGTTGATTTGAAGTCACAGTGTGGCTGCTGCCCCTGTATGGTGGTATCTCTTGTCAAAGTCAGTCACCAAGTATTATTTGCCCTTTTCCTTATACCATGTTCTGTCTTCCTCTTGTCTAGCTACTGGTGACGCCTCAGTGCTGGTTCCATGAAAAGCCCACCATCCATGTTGACTATGAAAGTCTCTAATTTACTACTATCTGGACTCTAAGAAGAGATGTTGAGAAGGCCATGGTCTCCAGCTCTTACCCACATTTTGTTACATGGGCCTTAAAGTTACTCTGCTTGGTCTAGAATTTCACAAAGTCTGTATGAAAAAGTTCCCATAAGTTTCTGTCTCTTTCAGTTCTAACCATAGAGATCTAACTTCTCTTTAGAATTTCTGAAAGAGATGAATATCAGCTACTTTATACCCTCTCTCATAAGACTACCATTATTCCTTCTTCATAGTTAAGGCAGTTGATTTTTACTCATATATATATAGTTGCAACCTATGCTGAGGAAAGAGAGTGAGGATTAAATTTAAAAGATGCCAACACTAAATATATGTGTCCTGAATAATTTGCATTTTTCAGATCTGTTCTGCACCCCTTTTCCTTCTTGGTCTGTGACTTTGAGACTAACCTTTGTGGGTTGAACCAACACATTCTCTTTTGAAGTTTTTAGTCAATGAGAAGCAAGGAGGAATGTGAGATCAGATTATCCATCCTGCTGGCTGCCTCTCAGATCACAGCAGTTGGCAGTATTGCTCCTACCCAGCACATAGCTTCTATCACCTATCAGGTGGTCTTCTCCTGTATCTGTTTTCTCTGATTCTCAAGTAATTACTCCTCCTTGGCTTCAAGTTTAGAAACCATAATGGATCTCCATTGTTACTAATGTTAGGGTTCTTTACCAACTCTTATTGGTTTCCTTGTAAACTCTTCTCAGTTTCCTTGTTTAGATGTGGAATCGATTACTAGCAAGGGTGATAATACAATCTGTTCTCTATCATGGTGACTTAAATGTGGCAGTACCTTAGAAAGAAAAAATATAAAAATATCTAGATCAGTTGGGGAACCCCCACCCCTACAATCACAGCTAAGGAGCTCAGTATGGATCCTCTGTAAATACTAGCTTCTCATTTTTTCCCATTTGCAAACATCCTTCTTTTCCTATCTTCAACATTCCTATCTTAGCTGATTAAGGCAAATACTAACTAGCTTAATTTAATGAATATTTTGTTTGTTTGTGAATCATTTAATAATGTGAAATGATTCATTTCAAATATCAGATCAGAGATTTTTTTCTATATGGTGAGAAATTCATGTTCAAAAGCCTAAAAGATAGTTTTTGAGAAATTATTGTAAATAAAAACAGTCAACCTGGTTCTTCCCTGCATTGTGGAGCGCACTTAGTCCCTGAATATCCCCACCAAGAATACTCTTCAGAGATAATCACTGTGTGGTAAGTTAGGGACAAGGCACAATCACAAATTTTGATACATTTGTGATTTCTGAAAAAAGACATGATATGAAAGAAAAGGCCACTAAGCACCATTGCTCCTTTTTGTGAGAGAATCCCCTTGGTGAGTACAATTCCCAAAGCATCCTGTAGGATTTAAAGCAATATTTCAGAAGTCTACTTAATGTACGTTAGAATGAATCATCTTCACTCTCACTGCTTCTCTGCTCCTAAGCGTAACTCTCCAAGGATTTCTTTACATGAAAACCCATTTCTCCAGACAATTTTACAGTATTTTACAAATTAAGTTATTGGAAAGCTTTAATAATATAGTTGAATATAATAGTTTTCAAATGTCATTCATAATTCCACTGTTACAAATATAAATTATTAGGGTATTGTATTTGAAGTCATACTGTTCATGCAATTTTATTTTCAATTGTTTTGTCAATACTATGTTATAAGCATTTGATCATATAGTTAGAAGTTTCAAAAAGATACTTTCATACTATATAATATTCTCTTATGTATAATTATATCATATAATTGTCAAATACTATATATAAATTACTATATATATATTGTGTGTATATATATACATATATACATATACACAGTATATATTGTGTAGCGTACATATATATGTATATATATATACATATATACAGTATAGGGGCAGAGAGAGAGGGAAACACAGAATCTGTAGCAGGCTCCAGGCTCTGAGCTGTCAGCACAGAGCCTGGTGGGGCTCAAACTCACCAACTGCAAGATCATGACCTGAGCCAAAGTCGGATGCTTAACTGACTGAACTACCCATGCTCCCAACACACTGCCCCATTTCTTAATTCTACATCTTGGGCAGTTTACATAGTAAGCATCCAATGTAGATATACACATTTGGTATTAGATAAGTTTCAAAGCATTTGTATTGAGAAACTCTGAAAAAATACTGTCTCGAATATTGTTTTTAAGGTTATTCTTGTGCCACTTATGAAAATATGAAAAATTTTATGTATCTTGCTCTTGAATATTTATCATTTATTCTGAGTCTCGTGATTTTCTGCCACCAACAAAAATTAATAATACTTTAATTGCCTCGACAAAACAACTTCTTGGGAAATCTAAGTTTTATATCTTCATGTATATCACTAATTTTAAGAAAAAAGAAAACTGAAAATCTTTCATTTCATCTGAAGTGTTATAAAATATGTTTGTCAGGTTTAAAAATTTCAGAGGATCCTTAAAATATGACAGTACAAAGACTAAGTCATACTTTAAATGCTATCTCTAATTTCATTTCCATTATAGTTTCGCTCCTAAAGGTTGAAGTATACAAAAATATATATTGATAGCATTTTATCTTCATAAACTTAAGACATTCACTCAAGCCATTCTGCAAAACAATTTTCAGTTTCTGACCTTCTGGTTGGTCTGTTAACATCCAGGACATCCAAGCATGTTGCCATATGTTACAACAACCTGCTTCCGAAAATGTGATACATGGTGCCTGGCTTTATTCACCCTAATGGCAAATGAAGGTCCAGAACACCACTTTCATTAAAAAGGAAATGGTAATAAGAAATTTGCAAACTGTGTCCCTCACTGCAGAATCATTTCCAAGGCCATTTTATTCATTTATTTGTGTTTCCTAATCAGACTTATCCTCTGACATCTTAAGCCTAAGTCAGGGCTCTCTTGATGAGAAAAAGTTGTTTCTCTGCTCACATGTGAGAAGAATAAATTGTAGGCGAATGTGAATTGCCATTGCCTGGGACAGAAATACGGTGTCATGAAGTTCCTGTTTAACTTCCCTGTTCAATATTTAGTGGCACACTGGGAAGTCAAAGCCAGAAATTCAAGGAGCCAGCTGGCACTGTAGAGAACAATTTGGCCTTGGAACTTCCCTTTTGTGAGGATGAAATGAGACAAGCATGAAACTCCTTAAAAAAGATTAAAATGTTATAGACAAATGAAAGGTATTAATAGTTGGGTCAAATTAATTTGGAGGACAAAAGAGCCTCTTTTCCTTGCATTTCAAGATAGTGCTGGGAGTACAACTGAGCCGCAAAATGGACCTTTAAAAGGCTTTAACATAATTGCTGGAAAAAACAAGCCCAGTGGCTTTTTTAATGCCTTTTGAAGGCATACAAGAGACATAAATAATGGGATCCAGATCAGCAACTATATAGGACCAAACAAAGTGTAAAGCTCATAGGCCACAAATTGATTTGCTTTGTGTGCTTTAGACAAAACTGCTTTTTAGAAGTATAGTTGTAGTGATCGCTTTATGAGGGAAACTACTGTGTGTGTGTCATTCCTTATGGTGTCTCCAGGACCTTAAGAAGGGCCTGGCATAAAAAAAATATTCTTTTGAGTTCGTAAATGTAAATTTTATGTAAATGTAAAATGTAAATGTATTTTGTCTAAACGTCCTCTAATTACCAGACCTTTTTAACAAATTACCCTTAAGATCATTACTCTCACCACTGTTGTCTTAAAGCAGAACCACAGAATTCAGAAAGGTGAGCTAACAGTCCAGATAAGCAGAATATACCCCTACCACTGACCTCAAAATGATGTTCCTATTTATCTAAAGATATTCTTCTCTTTGCCATTCCTGAGCTCATACAACCAACATCAAGTCCATCTGCCTTGTCATGATATCTCAAAGGATCAATACTTTTCAAGTTTTTATAATACTTCCCTGCTAAATTGAGTTTTTTAGTAGCTATTCATATCACATACAGTAAAACCTTAGATTGTGAGTAACTTGTTCTGTGGGTGTTCTGCAAGATGAGCAAACATTTCTAATAAATTTTAATTTGATAAATGAGCAATCTCTTGCAACATGAGTAGTACATGATGCCAAATATCACATGATCACAACTGAGCCAATGGTTCTTCTCTCTCTCTCTCTCTCACTATGGGATTGTGGGTGATGGTCAATGGAATGTCACATTTCCACAAAATCCTTAAAAGGAGGCAAAGCAAGTGTTATTGGATAGGTTCTTATTATAATTTCAGGAAAAGAAAAAGATTCCATTGAGCCAATAGATAGCAGTGATTCCATTAGTGACAGTGAAAGTTGTCCTACATAATAACACTCATCTCTCTTGTCTTCCTCACGCTAGCCATGAAGGTTTTCAAAGGTAAATGCAGGTTAATTTATTTTTCTTTATATTTTGCATTTTTTTCTTATTTTGTATTATATTACAGTATTATAATTATTTTTATATGAATATTTTTGAGTTGTGGAACAAATCATCTGAGTTTCCATTATTTCTTATGGGGAAATTCACTTTGATATACAAGTGCTTTGGATTACAAGCATGTTTTTTGGAATGAATTGTGTTCACAAACCATGGTTTTTCTGTTATTTCTCTCATGCATATTCTTTTAATTTTTTATCTCTTACACTGCTCTAGGTTTTGTTTTAATAAGTATTGAAATAGCTCAGTGAAGCTGGTTTATTATGTGGTCATTACAGACAGGACATTTTGGGCTTATCCTTCCACTGAAATATTCCTACATTGCTGATAAAGAGCAAAAGGGCAAAGCTCAAAAGATGGAATAAGTACATGTTCCCTTGGGATTATCCATGGAGGCCACTTGATGGAAGTCAGAGTTCCCATGGACTTGACACCAGTGCAGTTAACTGACCAATGAGAATTCTGGTCCAACCTGCCTTCTGGGCGCAGAAATAATGCAGTTTTTCTCTTAACTCTTTCACCCATAGTTCCTAGTCATGATCTTTTCTTACCAAATCACTTACCTGGCTTATTGGCTGTATAAATTTCCTAGAGACACTATAATGAATTGCCACACATTTGATGGCTTAAAACA